>NC_092640.1:33396184-33696184 GCF_039555335.1 Amphiura filiformis
AGTACTTTCAAATAGGTTGAATAAACACAAAAGATACAAAAATAGTGCAGCTCTGGACCAGAAGCGCAGCAAAGAAGGCAGCTGAGGGGATTTGGGAGCTGACAGCCTACCGATAAAAGGGAGGTCTTTGGAACTGCAAAAAAGACAAAATTAAGGATCTTTCTTGGCTTTCTGGATGAAAATCGCATCGCCTGAACCCCCCCAAAAAAAAATGCAAGGATTTAGCATTTCAGTTAGGGGTCTTTAGAGCTGAAATGTTCAAAATCAAGGGTCTTTCGACCTTTTCAGGGGAGTCTTTTCAGGGGAGCATACCCTGATGGTCATTTGTATTGAGCGCCCCCCTCCCAGGGACACTGACAATATAATTATATTATGTTACAAACATTTAAAAAAATTTGATTCAAATAAACAAAACAGATGAGTGCAAATAAGGCAGAATAAAAAAAAAATACATGTTTAGCATGCAGGTTTTTTAGCAATAAGGAAGGAAGAGAGGCTTTTTTTTTTTATTGAAAAAATGGTGGAAAAAACCCTATTTGGTCCATTTTGCATACACTACGATACCTGAAAAAAAAAAGCCTTTTTTATTTGGTTTTTCTGGTAGGTTAATTAGGCCCCTCAACTGATCACAAAACTATCCTGAAGTGCTTCTTATATACATTTGTACGGGTTGTAGAAGGCTATATGAACATCTCAAACATCTTCATTTAAAAAGATATAACTGAAATTTTAGGAAATAAAAAGAAAATTTAAGAATTTTCAAAAAAGGAAGCAGGAGGGGACACTAAACATATTTTTTTACTTGGCCCAATGGTGCAGAGGGCCACTGAAACTGACTTTCATAAGAATAAATTCAATGTCATATATTGGCAAATTGGGAAATGGGTTTCCCCAGTTGTATTTTTTAGCAAAAGTACAATAAGGTTAATAAATATAAGAACGCCCCAATATAGTATTGTATACTTTAACTGAAATACAACAGGGAATTCTACTGGGGAATCCCAATTCCATTCCAATATGACTTTGAATTTATTCTTATGAAAAGTCAATGCAATTGCATGAGTCATAGAACAACAATAAGTTGGTTGTTTTGAGTTCTGAGGGTTGGTGTGTGCATATGTAACCATTGGAAATTGCTATTCAAGTGTAACATTATCCAGGCGTTAATGATTCAGCTCCCACTGAAAAGTGTGTTCAATTATTCCACACTTCCCTGTGGTATAATGCTGAAATGGCGTTGTTCCACCAATGTTGTGTGTGTATAGTATAAAATGGATTTTTAACTTCCTCTTCAGGAATAAGTTAATTCTTTGATGATTGACGATTTGGAAGTTTTCAGGTGAGTTGTTGAAAATTTATTATGTAATATTATGTTTTTGATATATGTGTTCAAATAGATATTAAGTTAGTGACTTTGAAAAGGCGAAAATGACAGTTATCATATTAAGGGATCTGGAATGAAGCGTTTACGACAGTATATTTTGTGGGACATGAGAGCACATCAGACATATCAATTGCATTTTAAATCTGAAGAATGTCTTTCTGATATCAAATAATTTTAATTTTGTGAAATTCACCATATTATACAAATTTTATGACAAATTATTAAAATTTGATATTTTTCACATTTTTGATATATAACAGTCCTCGAAGTAAATTTTATAAATCTAATGATATATTCTTAAAAGTGTATGTAGCTGGGAGGAAAAGCCGACGATCAAATGAAAATTGTGACCTTTCATATTGAAGATATGGATTTTTTTCCCAAAAAGACCTAATTTTTTTTTTTTTTTTTTGTTAAAAAATTCCATATCTTCAATACGAAAGGTCAAAATTTTCAATTGATCGTCGGCTTTTCATCCCACCTACATACACTTTAAGTATAAATCATAAGATTTATAAAGTTTACTTCAAGTACTATTAAATATCAAAAATATCAATTTTTAATCATTTGCCATAAAATGTGTATTACATTGCGAATTTCAAAAATCAAAATTATTTGATATCAGAAGGACATTCTTCAGATTCAGAATGCAATTCAATATGTCTGATGTGCTCTAATATCCCACAATAAATCCTGTCCAAACGCTCATACCCCTTCCTTAAGATAGGACCAAAGTATGGCCAAAATAGTAATTGTTTGTCTTCCGCTGCAGACACCAAATTATGAGAACTGGAAAAATGTTTTGCTGTACAAAAAAATGGCTACATGTATAATTTTATCCTGATTTTTCAAAATCCAGCAAAAAGTTTTTGTCTTTTCAGAATTCTCACATTTTCCAAATATATTGTAAAAGTTTTACAAAACTTTGTTCACACTTCTAAACTGGTTTAAAACAAGAAGGATTGTGTAGTAAAATAGGCTTTATACCTGATTAATTCGATTATGAATAAAAATAAAATTGACAATTTAGTTTTTGACTATGATTTCTAGAGGATCATGAACAAATTTTTAGCTTAACTTGTGCACATTGTTGCATTTACCCAACTGGCAATTGGTTGCTGCATGGGTATTGTTTCCCAGTTGATTCTTTCTTTCTTCTGTCAACATTTGCATTTGAAAAGGATGTGCCTTTCAGATGCTGACTTTCTCTTTACACACTTTTTGTAACCCATCAGTATACCAATTTTTCACAAAAAGCACCCGAATTTGCCCAAGTCGTGTGCTTTTAAGGGCACTTTTTGCCCAAATGGGCGCATTATTGGTCTCCACTAAAAACCCACCCATTGATATACTAAAATCGCTGAAAAGGTACTCCCATAATCATGACACATCCCAGATTCCCTGTACACCTTTAACAAGGATGAACCCCCAGATAATCATGGGGTCAAAGACCATGCAGGTGTCACAGAGCTCAAAAGTCATTTTTGCAAGTTATATTTTAATGTTTGTGATTGTGGAAGCATTGAACTAAATATCATCATCAGTCGGCTGCAGAGCAGGCGACTACAAGCTTTCTCCAACTGTTGCAATCTTGGGCAGCGAAACAATTTTGTTTGGCTGCAGCATCCTTCAGTATCTCCCAGGAGGTGCTGTACATACTGTAAGTACAGTGTCCGCGGCCATCCCGGTTTCCTCTTCCCATGTGGTGGAATATAAAGGGCATATTCTTTCACAGGCTCGTCATCTTCAAGGCGCAGTATATGGCCGAGAAATTTGAGTTGATGAATCTTGACTCTGGCAATCAGTGGAGTGGTGTTGGTCAGATTGTAGATGGTTTCATTTGGGATCCGATCCACACGCTTGATGTTTAACATGACTCTGTAGCAAGATGTTGCAAAGGCATTGATCTTGTTTTCCATGTCCTTGGTGATTACCCATGACTCGCAACCGTACAGAAGGATAGTGACACAAGTTGTCTCAAACAGCTTGATTTTTTTTTTTTTTGGCAGGGATGGGCTTCTCCAAAGGCGTTCCAGTTTCCAGAAAGCGGCCCAGGCTAGTGCTTTTCTTCTTTTTAGGTCTCCAACACTAGAGCCCATCTTGGAACCTAAGTACTTGAAGTCTGTGACATGGTTGATGGTGCTACCATAGACTTCAAGTGCTGGCTGGGCGTTACAGTTTGCAGTCATATATTCTGTCTTAGGTGCGCTGATGACAAGGCCTAGATCTGCTGCTGCTGTTGCAGTCCTAGTAAGCTGTGACTGGGCCCAGGCTATAGAAGATTCCAACAGGGCAATATCATCAGCAAAATCCAGGTCATTCAGCATCTTAGCAGGATACCTGCTTGACCGACGTGGGTAGGTAACAATTCCAGCGTCAATTCCAGAAGTTGATTTCTTCAGGAGGTAGTCTACCAGGATAATGAACAGGAATGGTGCCAACACATCACCCTGAAGCACTCCAGTTGTTACTTGGAAAGGCTCTGAGATACTTCCATCTACCATAACGGCACTATTGGAGTCCTTGTAGAGCACCTGGATGGCATTGACCACAACCTTTGGTATTCCATAATGCCGCAGCACTGAAAACATGACGGACCTGTTGATGGAGTCAAAGGCTTTTTTGAAGTCCACAAAAGTGACTGTCAAGGGAAGTTGGTATTCCTTGAAGCCTTCCATGATCCTCCTCAAAATGTGTATTTGCTGAGCACAGCTTCGACCTGATCTAAAGCCAGCCTGGTTGCTTCTCAGTAAAAAGATCAATGTGAGGTCGGATTCTGTTCAGAAGGATCTTGTCGTACACTTTTAGCGCAATGGACATAAGTGAAATACCACGGTAGTTTGTCATGAGAGAGAGGTCGCCTTTCTTTGGTAGAGGAATGATAACATTTGTGACCCACTGGCGTGGCGGTGTCAGCGTTGAGAATACTTCCATACAGAATTTGAGAATCATATCAATCATGCTATCCCCTCCTCCCTGAAGTGCTTCAGCAGTTACAGCACAGTCCAATGCTGCTGCCTTGTTGGTCTTCATGGCTGCTATTGCTTCAACTACTTCTTCACGAGTTGGGGCTCAGTGATAATAGGAAGATCTTCAACAGCTGGTGCAGGAAGTTCTGAAGCTGCTGTGCCACTGTCGTTGTTAAGGAGTGAGCTGAAATATTCCTTCCATTCCTCAAGCAGTTCATGGTCACTGGTTGGGGCTGATCCATCTCTCTTTTTGACTTTTACCCCTTTCCTTGAGTTCTTCCCAGAAAGCGAGTGTATGATTTTCCCAGGTGGTGGTGTAATTCCCCATTGCATCGGCCAGCTTCAGGTCTTCCATCTGCTTATTGAGTGTAGCAAGCTCATCAGATTTATAGGAGTTATTAAGGCTGGTGTTCAAGTTCCTCCATCTTTCTCTAGATTGACGAGACTTTGAAATTGAGTACCGCTTTTTGGCCTCATCCCTTTCAAGTTAAAGTCTGATGGTTGCATCTGATACCCAACTTGGCAGTCCGCATGGCTTTTGCTTTCCAATAACTTCCTCAGCAACTTCACGAACTGCTGTCTCAAAGGTCTCATACCTATCAGAGATGGGTGTGGCATCATCCATGCTCAAGACCTGGAATCTGTTTGTTAGTTCCAGCTGAAATTCCTCCTTTGTATCAGGATCTTGCAACTTCTTCCAATTGAATTTTGGTTTTCCTTGCATAAATAAATAACATTAAATTAATTATGATAAATGGTTGTGTCCAACCTTTTAAACAATTTTTATTTTAAGTGCTATTGTAAGACCCTTCCTCAAGAAATATCTTCTTCAATAAACTTTGGTTAATGTTTTATTTTAGTAAATCTCAACTTCCTGATGATTATTGCAAATGGCTAGAAGCAGTAGACTCCACTCAACCATTAGTGAAACCGACATAGCTTACCATGAATTCATTGATCGCGGTTCAAGTGGTGATGTCTATAGAGCATACTGGAATTCTCCAGATCTAAGTGAAATTGAAGTTGCAGCAAAGAAAATTCCACTACGAAAAGATCAAAGTATTGAAGACCAGTTAGGAAATGAGATAAACTTCCTCCAAAAGTTGGAGCATCCAAATATCATCAAATACTACGGTCAGATCATTACGGGGAACTATGTCGTGATAGTCACCGAGTACGCAGCCAAAGGGTCTTTGTATGACTATCTTAAATGTCAAAGTTCAATTCCATCTGCCCTCAAATTGAAGTGGGCAATCCAAGCAGCCAGAGGAATCAGATACCTCCAGGAGAACAAGGTCTTGCATCGCGACATCAAATCCCCCAATTTTTTGATCACTGCCGACTACAATCTGAAGATTTGTGACTTTGGTATTGCCAAAGATCTAACCAGTACAAGAACGACAGTCACAAGCAGAGGTACTATCAAATGGCTTGCGCCGGAGGTGTTCACAGAAGAGAAACTCTCTCCAACAGCCGATATCTTTATGTATGGAATAGTGCTGTGGGAGTTGGAGACCTGTGAGGAACCGTATGATGGTATTAGTCCTGAAAGAGTTATGTGGCGAGTAGGTACTGAAGGATTACGACCAACGATTCCTGCTACATGCCCTGCTACCATGAGCGATTTGATACAACGATGCTGGGATGACAAGAGATACAAGCGGCCCAAAGTGGATGAGATCATAGAGCAGTTGGAGCGGGTAAGTACATGAATGCATCAATGTGCAGATAGAAAGCAATAGACATGCAGATGATAAAACCCTAATGCTACTAGACCATACAAAACCATACAGCACAAAGCGACTGCAAGACCATGCATCCCACATGATCCGATTGCGCAATCATGCCAAACTACATATAGGCGCGGAAACGTTAGCAGGGCAAAGCTAGAACGTGTGGCTTGCTATAGCCGTTCTGCCGATTGGCAACCATAGGGGTTGCTGGGTCAAATCCCAGGTGAGGAAAACAACTTTTCTCTTTGCCTTCTTTCTAAAAAGACTCTTTACACTTGGGCAAAATGCTGTTTGGGTTTAATGCAGAGATACATTAATAAATATACCAATAAACACACAAATAACATTACAAATATGATTCAAGCCAAGATATAGTTTGATGTGAACATCATGCATTTTCCCAGGGATGTATGTTTTCAGGATTTTTACAGAATTCAGCTTTTTTTTTTGTCCAGATTTACGCAATTTCTTTTATTTTCAGCCCGTTTTGGGTCTTTTTAGCCCGCATTTACGCGCTTTCCCCCCAATTTTCAGGGTTTTTCTTCAGGCTTACTTACATCCCTGTTTTCCAAAGTGAAAAATGCAGCAGCAATTTTGCAGCAAAAGTTATTCCCAGCATTTTCTGCTGTGATAAACATTTCACTGGAAGATTACAGCTGAGAAACAAGACACAGCATTTGTTGCAACAGAAAAATGGCAGGGTGTATATGCTAGCCTTTAATCCTTTTATAATAATATTAATTTGTTCCTTTCGTTTTAACTGATGGATGTTGTTGAATGTGCTTTTCTTATTGCAATATGCAATGATGGGTGGAGAGGGCATGGCTCCCACTCTTGGGGTCCCCTAAGAGTAAGAGACAGTGGCAGCGCCACTGGGAAGGGGGAACTCAGTCAGAACTCTTGCCCCCTCCCCCCAGAAAAAAAATTACGAAAATGTCCACTTTTGCAGTAATTTTGTGCAAATTTTGTTGATTTTGCCCCCATGAAAATCACTTTGCCCTCCTAATGCCCTCCCACAAAAAAATTCCTGGCGCCGACACTGGTGAGAGAGAAGGAGAGCAAAGAGAAAAAGATCACAAGATATATTTGACCTACATCATGGCATCTATTGTAAACACATTGGGCTATTCCAGTTGAAATCAACACACCCCCTATGGAAGATATGACCTTAATCTCCCACACAGGGAGTGTGAATTTCAAATGGGTTTGCCTGAATGGGTGGCTCCATTTGAAGTCTACACTCCTGTGTGATATATTAAGGTCATGTCTTCCATAGGGGGTGTATGGATTTCAACTGTAATGGGCTAATTCAAGATGAATACATACACCACCTATGGAAGACATGACCTTAATAAATCGTCCACATAGGGGAGTGCCAATTTCAAATGGGGTTACCTGAATGGGCGATTCCATTTGAAATCTACACCCCATGTTGGAGATTAAGTTCAAATCTTCCATATGGATTTCAGCTGAATAAAAAATATAGTTCATTATTTGTATTGTCACATGTTTGCAAACAAATGCGGTCTATTTCTTGGACTAAATACTTTCCCATACTTTTTTTAAATTTAAGGTTTAGCTGGCACTTGCAGTATGCAACTGGACGTTCAATTAGTAAATTGTTTCGTTCAAATAGCCTACTGATGACAACTAGCGATCCACCTACCAAAGCCCAGTTTTCAGTCGGAGCCTCTCAGACAATTGGTGAATTTGCTCAAGTATATGCATGTCATTGGGTCAGCCATAAACACATTGCTGTCTGCATGAACAGCTTTGTGAATGTGTACGAGCTGACCAATGACTGGTTCTACCTACAATTGGTACTGACATACAAGGAATGGCAAGAACGGGACATAAGAGGCGTCGCAGTAAGTGAATCCTTACAAGGTTGCATATTGGTGATATGCCAAAACCAGCCTTACGTTTATCAATACAATACATGTAAGTCAATTCATGAAGTCAAAAAGCATGATATCCCAGGTAAGAGTGTAGACCCCTGGTGTTTAGTAGCCAATGCTAACATTGCCATCATCCACATGATAAATGTACAATCATTTCAAGTTTGTCATTTACCAGATTTCACTTACCAGCACCATGTTGAAACTGGCAGCTTCCTCCCATATGACCTCAGCATCAGCACTGATTGTTTACTTGTAATGGGTATACATGAAATGATAGGGATAGCATTTAATGATGATGAGAGTCAGAATATGTGCAGAATTGAACCACCCAATGGTTGGGAATTTCGTAGTGTGTCTTTACGAAATAATGCCAGAGAGATATACGCTGCTTGTGAGAATAGTGCTGGCAAGGTTTGTGTTTTCAAGTACACACAGGATGGGCTTCAATATACCAATCCCCAATGTACAGATATTCCAATGCTGGACGTATCATTGATAGTTTAGGGTTGGTGTATTTCAAATGTCTCTCTGTGATACCAGACGGGTTGCTTGCAGTGGGACAACTAGAAACCAGTGGACTTAAAGTGTTTAGACTGGAATAGGTGCAGTGATTTAGAAGCGCGTCCAGTCTATCTACTAGTCCTAAGGTTCCCTAGCCATAAGGTGCGGTAACACCTTAACCGTAAACCAAACACAAAACCACACTCTAACTTTCAGACTAGCGAACTGTTTTTTTGATTAACAAACCTTAGTTTCTGACAAGCGAACCTTAACACTAGTGATGCAAGCACTCCATGGGTCATTCCTGAAAATACACAAAATATAACAAGAGTACTATGGTATTGAAGCTCAATTAATGTTTGAAATTGAGCAACTTTTATTTTAGCTTTGGCCTGGGGTTGGCTATATTCAATTATTGTAATAAACATTTCATGTCTTCATTTCAAATCATTAATGACTTGATTTCATACTTTCCTGCCGCTTGCCGCTTTGCAACTCTGAAGATGATTTTGCTTCACTGCGCAGTTGCACCAGAAACACTAGCGATGACCAGCGGCAAGCTGATAATCGATCACTCCACCACTTTGCCCAAGCGGCCGCACCGCTGGGAGTTGAATTCAAGTTAACTCAGAGCGGTGTCGCTCTGATGCATGAGAACAAAATACGATTTTGAAGCGGTGCTTACCGGCAACAGTGGCTTTCAGAGGCATGCCGCTGCCGCGCCACAGCAGTGTGCAGACAAGTGCAAGCAGTATGATGAACGCCTGCAGTCAAGTGCAAGCGGTATGATGAAGCGTCACGCCACTCAGCTACAAGTGGCAGAGAGTATGAAACCATTTACCTTTAAACCAAAGTGATTACCTGATGCATAAAGCTGAATTTATACTTGATCGCTTTTGCAGAAAAGCGATTCTCATGCATGCTCAGTGTTTACTTACATTTCCAGAGCGTCAAGCCGATCAATCGATTCAAATCGCTGAGGCAAAAACGACGTCGCTTTTGTAAGTTGAAGAAATCTCAACTTCCCAGCGATATCGCTTGACACGTGAATGCGTCAACCAATCATATATAACTAACTGGATCTATTATTTTGCTAATTAATTTACCTTTCTCGATTATTAACTTTTGGTGATGAATTAATTCAAAACAATAATTATTGACAGCAACTGATGTTTTAAAAATGTATTTTGTTGCATTTAGAATATGTTAATTGTCTTCTGCAATCGCTATCGCCGTGGTAAGTATAAATGCTAAAGCGACGCGATGCATTAGAAACTTCGGCGATTGCCCATCGCTTTCAAAAGCGTTTCATCACAATCGCTCAGTGATCCGAGTATAAATTCAGCTTAATGCTATGGTAAATCCATCATCTTGGTTTGCCATACATTGAGACTAAATTAGTGTACCTCCGGCATATGTCAAAGCCTGCCCAAAATCTATTAACAATTTACATCTTTTGGGGATCACACTTTTTGGGGATCACGCTCTAATAATTATTCATGGAGCTCATCATCATTCACAGAATACTTTTAAAAACTTGGTTATTTGACTGTGCATATGATTGACTATATTATGTTAGATTTGTAAATAGTAAATTCATCACATTGTCATCCATAATTGTGACCTGCCACCATGAAATGGGCATAAAGTTGATAATATCGAGACATCCTGGCTGCTGAGTTGATGTTCTTTGTTTGCTGCTCACCTGTACAAGCCAGTAGTAGTATGCAACTTATTTTTCATATTACTTTCAAAGAAAATGTTTTGGGTGTGATGGTCCGTTGATGCTGACACCGGCTGAACCAAGTCTATGCACTGTCGCTTTGGTGATGGGAGGCTGAACATGCGCGCGTATTTTTTTTTTGGGGGGCTTTGGGGGCGCCAGAAAATGTGCTGTTTTTAGGGCGCTATCGCCTGAAACCGTTTTTTTTTTTTTTTTTTTTTTTTGCTCTTCACTTTTTCAAACGAAAGAGAAAAAAATTGGGTCAACCTTTTCGGGCTGTTGAGGAAGGGGCGGCAAAATTGAATTTTCTTCAGCCCCGGGGTTGGGCGGCCACGATGCGCCACTGCTGAAGCCAGCTGCCGGGCGCACAGTTGGGAGAGGGCAGGGGCATTGTATTGTCTCTTGATCCTTGAAACATGATCCTTGGGAGAGGGGTTACATCTGGCGGTTGCATTGCACTTGTAGTCGGGCTCTATCATCGTCACCATTAAAAGTTGATCAAATGGGGTTTGTTGTGTGGTAGCTGCTGCTGTTGTGTTGATGCACGCTCCTTGAGTGGGAAGACTTGCGGTGGCATAGTCAGTCCATCTATGGAATTAGAAATACTGTTCCCAGGGATCGCAGGCACCTGTCCATTGTTCATGGGGGGACGGGAGCGTGGTGTTGATGTATGTCCGCCAGGATTTGATGTGGGAAGGATGCAGATGAACTTGCAGGAGGTTGCTGTGCGCTGGACATAGATGGTACAGCATGATATTGTGTTCCAGTATGCATGGTGGGTTGGTGTGATGTGGAACCGTATTCAGTTGGTTCGTCCTGGACCGGTGTGGCTGCCATTTGTTGGTGGCCATTTGTAATAATTGTATGGTTATCTGCGGTGTCAAACCCAGGGAAAACTGGGTCATATTCAGTGTCAGGGGGTCGCAACATAGCTATCACTGGTCATTTGTGTATAGCCTGTAAGTTTGGTGCAGTGGTCCTGGGATAAGAGGCCATTACGGAGGGACCTATCTACCCAGTCCTGGGCAAATTGTACCAAAACTTGTTTTGTGCCCTGGCCTGGAGATGCTGCCGGGTGTGCTGCTCCGTTTTCAAATGCGTCTCAAACTGGCTCTTCTCCTGGTGGCCCCGTTCACAATAGACAAAAACAAATTTATTTGTCTGCCATGGCCAGTGTGTGAACATGTGCGGAACATATTATGTCGGCTCACTGCCTTGCATGTATATAGTTGTGCTCCCATTCATAACGCATATACCATTGTGCCCCTATTCATAAAGGACATACAGACACACTATTGGATTGAACAGGTGCATGTGAAACAAAGAACACCAATGCAGCAAGCAGGATGTCTCGACTTACAACTTTAAGCTCATTTTGTGGTAGCAGGTCACAATTGTTTATATTTTTCAACTACCTATATTTATCTTTTCATTGTTTATATGTGGCGTGGTATATCAAAAAGAGACACTTTGGGGCAGGTTATCAATTTTGAGTGCTTTACATATCTTAAATATAAGAGATATTTTGGTCCCAAACACCGTTTTTCCAATGAAATTGGACATTCCTAAGCAAAGATATTGAGTTTGTAAGTAATTGGTATTATAAAATTGGAAACTGAGATATCGGCCTTTAAAAATATTATTGACAATTATGTATGTGCATTATGTACCGTAAAACGGGGTGAATCGGGACACCGGGGTGAATCGGGACAAAACACAAAAAAGTTTTTTGACACCAAATTTTTCAAACCTAATTGATTGTTTTGTGTGTTTCTCTTCCCATGTTAAAAAATGGACTGTCAGTATCAGAATGGTGGCTTTGCACATGTGATACAGGAAATATGGAGCCCAGGACACTAAAATGAAAATTTCCTCCAATTGCTCCAAAAAATGATGTGGTCAGAACTTTATCCCTCCCAGTGGAACCATTGGAGGAAATGAGCTGGAAATGCACAGGGACCTCACAAAAGTGTCATACATGTGCTGTAAAAGTGAAAATTTGGTTAGTCCAAAGAAATTTTTAATTTTGTTGATTTTGTACTTTTCAGATTTGAACTTTTGAGAGCGGGGTGAATTGGGACACAATGTACTGTAGCTTTAATGGTATTAAGTTTGGATTATTCTCTATGTGGCATCACCTTAAGCCTGTAATAGTTAGTTGTCCTCTACCGGTACCACCCACCACTAATTTTAAAAACAGGAAGTGAGTTTTTACTGTCCCGGTACAAAATTTTACCACACCTAATTTTCAGAATTCCAGAAATAATTTTTTGAAAGGATTTTCAGGTTTTAAATAAATACGTACTTTGTTTTTAAAATATTGTTATTAATTTGTTTGTATCTTTTTATTGGTATAACTTGTATTAAGATATGTATTGGTAAAACAGACCTATTTGCACCTTCATTGGGCACAGGTCATTGGGTAGCTCTATAATTTGACTTAGAATTAGAAAATTAGAAAAACAAATTTGAAAGCCACCCACCCTTAACCCAAAAAAGTTTTGGAGGACAACCATTTGAACTATAATGTTGTTAGTCTTATCCTGAAGTTCCAGTAATTATTGAGTTAATTATGCTTTGAATATTGCTGTTAGAGTTGGAAAATGTTTGCCAATGTTCAATTTGTTGGACTGATAGAAATCAGTCGTGAGTTGTTTTTAATGGCACTGGTTGCAAGTTGGTACCAGTATGGTATTGCTAAATTGCCCATAATGTGTTTGGCCAAAGGTTGTTTTGCTTTAGGCTGTATGTACATGATAATTGTTATTGTTGGAAAATCACATGCAAGTAGCAAGAACATTTAACAGTTGTCTGCAATATAAGCGAGTTGTCCATTTTGACTGAAAGTCACAGCTAAGCTTTCGTTATTTTTTCCTTTAAAAATGACACATGATTATCGGTATTTTTTTTTTAATGTTTAGGGAGAAATGCAGTATTTATTTGGTAAGAAACACTGTAGTATTACCTTATGTAAGTAATGATAAGAAAAGAACAATTAAAACTTAAGTTTTAACATGAAATGTGAAGGTCAAAAGTTTTATTACTTTTTTACCGTAGCAAGTACAGTCCAGTTGAGGGTACCAAAGAACATCCAAGTTATGGCAGTAAACAAGACATCAATTGTTGTTAAATTGTTCTAAATTATTAGAGAAGTATTTAAGACTGGGGGTCTGTTACCGTCAAGCAAAATTTTAAATATGTGGACAAACTCAAAAAAATAGAAATCCTTGATTCTTTTAGCATGAAAAGGGTTTAGGGGGGACATTTTAAAAATGACATTTAAAAAGTTACATTTGGCCTGTTGGCATGGTAACGGACAAAACAAATTTGAGTCGAAAATGACCAAAATTTACAATTTTCATTTTTGAAAAAGGGCAAAGTTTGGTCGAATGCCACAAATAAATAAGATGTGATATAATTTTTTATTTTTTTTCTTCAGATAGGGGCATGCTTTGGTAGTCCTTGCAAATGAAGAAAGAGCTTGTCACTATTTTAAAAGATCCTTTAATTTTAAGTAGAAAAAAGACATTTTTGGGCAAAAATTGTAAGTGTCATTTTACCCCAACATTGAAGGGGTGTAAATGTAAAGAAGAGGTTGATATTTTGTAAGTGTATGGTGGCATAGCTAGAGTGAACCCTTGCTGACAGATATATAGTTTCAAAAAATTGGGGTCTCCACTTCTAAAGAAGTTCTGGCTTTTTAAAAGTACGAAGTTTTTGAAAAAATGTGCATTTTTTAAGGGGAATTTATGGCAAAAAATTTCGCCTGTTTAAATAACCGTAATGAAATAATTATTGAATATATTTCTATTGATGAAAAGATTAAGTGACTTATTAAATTTGAGTCTCAGTTATAAATGGTACAAACAAGCTATATTATACATAAAGGCCTTTTAAGGGGGTACACCCCTGCCCAATTTTGTGCCTATTTTTGCATTTTTCTCAAATATTATAGCACATTGGTGACAAGTAAGATATGTATATTATAGGGGCAAGGGCTACAACTACTGCACTGGGAATTTTATTTCAGCACAGACAACAGTTGTGGAGTTACAGTCAAAAATGAGGGAAAACCAATATTTGATCAATAAATCAATAACTACTTGCCTTGAGTTGCTGAATTTTCAGTGCAGTAGTTGTAGTCTTTGCCCGTATAATATACATATCTTACCTGTCACCAATGCGCTATAATTTTTGAGAAAAATGCAAAAATAGACACAAAATTGGCCAGGGGTGTAGTACCCCCTTAAGCATGTTAAGCAGATTAGACAGATCGCAGTGCTATTCAAATACAGATAGAGGGTAGCGCTTGGAAGACAGGTTGCTTTTAGCATCAGACAGCTAGCTACCCGGTACAAACAACAGAGTTCACCAACTCTACGAGAACACCAATCTGGGGCTGTGCAATAATGATAAGCCCTGTAGGAAGGGTAAATAATTTTTGTTTACCCCTCACCCCCCAGTCGGGGGGGGGCAATTTTTGGCAGGTCAAAGGTGTGAGGGGTATATGAACCTATACCATGGTTCCTAGCCGTCGCAGAGGAGCTCATAGGGTAGTGTCAATATACCGGTAAACGACACATCTGATTTGCCCAGGTTTTTGTAAGTTTGCCACTGCAAGCTACGTGGTGGCAGTGGACATTGGAGCACATTTACGGGACAGACTATACTAGAGTCACGCTCTGAAAAGGGCTAAGAAAAACAGTGCAGAAATGTTCAAATATGCAAAATTCTTTGCTCACTACGCTTGCATTATACATGTACATCTAGACCATTATTATAAGGTTTGCAAATTGGGAACTCAAACATATATGGCATGTGCGGGGGGGGGGGCAAAGATTTGTTGGCAGGCCGAAAGGGGCAAGCAATTCTTTTTGGCACGCCGTTTGGAAGTTTTAAGCCTAGCCCTCAACATCAGGAAGCACGTAAAGTTTAATCTCCAGCAGATGGATCTTCAGGGAATTCAACATCAGAAAATGTTAACCAAGAAACACTTAATCATCAACATCATGAACTATGTGCTGCTTTTAACATCAGGCAGCTACTAAACCGGTACAAGCAACAGTGTTCACCAATTCTACAAGAACACCAATCAGCAATAGGAAGTATGTGAAGCTTTATCTTCAGTAGATGAATCTACTACGGTGGATTCAAAAGGTCTATTGAAAACGCTATTCAGTTACCCAAGGAAACATGTACCGTACAACGACATACATAAAGCATTGAAGCATTGACGCTAGTAGCTCACATAGTCAGAAAAATATGACAAAATTACAAACATCAAAATTAAAAAGCCTTCTAGCCAAGATAAGAGGAAATACAAGCGGACAGCAATGCATTCTTTCTGAATCAGAGATATGATTAGGTCATGAATTGGCCCTAAAGGTTATATCCACTAATAGGCCTGGGCGATACATGGAAATACGACGAATAACTATTTGTTTGCAGGCTGCTTTAAAATCGCTGAAATTGACCAAGTAATATAGCCAAAAAAGTACTTTTTAGGGTTTGATGCTTCAAAATGGTATATTTTCTCTCATTATATGACATTTTTGTTGTAATACCCAGGCAAAAATTTAGGCATGAGTCATGCCCATGAACATGCCAAGATCTTGCCATGAACATGCCATGAACATGCCCTATTTTCGCTAGCAACGGGCATGAATTTTCATGAATTTGGGAATTTTTGATGGGTTGTTCATGCTACACACATGAATATTCATGCCCTTGCATGCAATTTTTTTGTCATGCGTTTAGTCAGAGCCTTGACATGTTCAGGACATGTTCATGGGTAACTCATGGGCATGAATCACGGTCAATGTCAAATTCTCCCTACTTCCATGCCCATAATATCCTTATTCATGGGTAACTCATGGGCATGAATCATGGTCAATGTCAAATTTTCTCTACTTTCATGCCATGAATTCTTTATTCAAGGGCATCAATTACCTTTTTGATGGGTTCAAAATTTATTACCCATGTATTATCCTTGACTAGAGGATTTTATGGCGTGTTCATGCCACATATAAAACAAAAGAATCTGAATGTCTTGCCATGCTCATGGCATGATTTGCATAGCAACCAGTAGCGAATTTTGGGAATACCCATGAATTATTTTTGCCTGGGTAGTACCAAAATTCATACGCACGGCTTCGGTTTTTAGTAAATGTTCGCCCTACCATATTGTAACTTTCAGCTTCGAGGGCGCACTGCCATTTTGAGGTGTTTACGGTTCAGTGCGTTAAAACAAGAAAAGTCTCAGGTCAACCTATGTTGAGTTTTTGATCATTTGGCATCTAAATCATATAGTTTCACCTGATATTAGTGGCATTTAACTGTGAGAGTCCTGAATATGAGAAACGTCCACCCGAAATTAGCCATTTTCCCATTGAAACATGTGTAATACATAATTAGTGGTATTTAACCTATAGTCAGCAAGAAACAAACAAACCCAATTTCCAAGAAGCAGAAAGAATTTATTATTGATGGGTATAAGCTTGTAGAGGTCACTGGGAATCTGGGCTGGGAATAGAAAGACCCTTCACCATGTCCACATTTAACTTTCCAAAATAAAACACACAAAAAAAAAAACCCAACTGTGACATTGCATTTTAAAAACAATAATTCAAGTGCATTGTCCAGTCCTCCATTTTTTTATAAACATTTTTCTATTGTTTTGTACAATGTTTGATCTTTCTTACATTTGAGATTTGTTTTCAGTATCATGCAGTCCTAGAACTAAATTTATAGATAACATTGTATAAAACAAAGAAAGATGTTACTTGGTATGTCAGTTGCTGTTGTTGCTATAAACCCCAGATAGGGTAGAAACAACTGGTAAAAAAGACCTTAATATTATAAATTATCACATTATCATTATGTTTAAACCATATTTAGATTATTGGTGAGGTATTTCAGATAAACTCAATCAATGAGTCCAGGAGTGAATATAGGCCTAAATAAGAAGTAGAAATGATTATTATACATGGAAACCCCCTAGCATACTCCAGAGTAGTGGTGTAGGTTTTAATGACCAATTGACCAATTGAAATATAATGTGTATTATTTGGTTTCAATAGTTATAATCGATTTATCCATTGTTTAGGAAGAGTAGAGATTGTAAAAGACAGATAACCACCACCAAGAAATTAATGCCCATGGTAACCATTTTGCGGCCTAACTTTGCACATTTTTCATGCATTAAACCATATGGCTGGGGGGAGGGGTCACTGGCATTTTACTAAGAGAAAATGTTTATACTTAAATAAATGATAACCCATGGTTATGATGGGTCAATGAACTATTCTGGGTATGTTATTTGCAAATCACAAGCCAATAAACTGTGAAAGTGCTATGTAATTAGCTCATTTTTATCGAAAATAGCGAACTTTCTTCAAAGTAAAACTTCGTTATGGGGTAAAGACCCCAATTTTTTTATTGGTTGGTTGATCATCCCCATTCATGGTTATTCTCATCCTACCCCTGACTTTAATCAGCAAACTTCTTCTTGAGAGTTATTGAATTTTAAAGTTATACCACTTTTACTAATGAAAAAATTGCAAAAAAGAGGATTTTGCATTGCATATTACACAATATTCTAGGTGGGTGAGAAAACTGGCAATACTATTTTTGTAACGTCTAATACATAGGTATTTATCAACAGCAATTTAAATTGTTCCATACTTCTAGCAATTTCGTTAGTGCTAGCTAGAAAAATGTGTCTTTTTCGAACCGTAATATTGAAAAAATGTACTTTCCCTGTGGCAATCTTCAAAGAACCGTTACCATGGCAACAAGGGATTTTCGAATTTTTGATCAAGTTACAAAATCATTAGACCCAAATACCTTTCCTATCACAAGATTTAGGCAAATTCCATGAACCTTTATTTTTGGCTTTGTCCGCACATTGCTGAATTGATACAGACCCCCAGTCTTAAATACTTGTTTAATGTCCCAATTCACCTCATTTGTGGGGATAAAGGGTACAAAAACTAATTCAAACCTTCATCAAATACTATTTACTCTGCTGTCCCGATTCACCCCAAACTCGGGGAGAATCGGGACAGTCACTTTTTTTTAAAAAAGAGGTAAAGCACTTGAAATCCACTCAATCTAACATTACCAGTATGTAGATCTCATGTGTGGACATAAAATGCACCAATGACTGTGGCAATTGAAGCTACAAAGAAAAAAATACAATTAAAGCCATGCCCAAACTGTCCCGATTCACCCCGTTTTACGGTACATTGAAAAATACAAGATGCCAGTTATATTCCAGTCTGAATCTATCAGACAATATTTTAAACATTATTAACACAACAAATTTGCAACAAACCCAAATTGTGAAAAAATTGGCCCTGGGCAGAGTTTTTGCTATTTCTCCATTGACGATCCTGCCCAAAAGTGTTTCCTTTCGATATACCACGTCACATACAATAATGTCAAGTGCCTGGGACTACTTTTTTCATAGATATTGGTACTATACAAATGCTTGTTGATTTGACGGTCGCAACACGTAGTGGTGTCAAGTGGTTTTTCCAAATTTACCATTTTACATAGTGGTGTCAAGGTTAAAACTAGCTATTATCCTATAGTTATTCCTTTATAACTATTAAAAAGATACAGTTTAATAGCTTGAACCTTAAACTTCCAATTTCAAATGGAATCTGAACACTGAGAGCTTACATTGGAGGAGAATCAACTATGTTAATACCGCAACCACCCAGGTATAAGCCCACCTTCGGCGATAAGCCTACCCCCTATTTTTCAAAACATTCTGGGAACAAGGGTGCACTCAGGTATAAGTCCAGTACTAAATTTTGGCCAAGTTCTTAAATCAAATCAATGCTTTGCTCTCATATTTAAGAACAAATATTTAAAAAAATATCAGTTGATGATTAACATTCCACACTTATAATGTTAAGAAATTGACATAGATGATAGAAATTACTGGTACATTGGGCATACATACAAATGGGAGATGATTGTTCTTATTTTTAAATTCAAGCACTAGCTCTTCCCTGGTTATAAGCTCACCCCCAGTTTTGAAGTGAAATCTACCATCTAGGGGGGTGGGCTTATGCCCGAGTGGTTACGGTAGTAACATATGCTTCAAACACCTTTTTCTCGAAAGCATATTTTGTCCTTTTCATACGCCAATGTGTTGTGACCGACAAAGTGATTGACTTTTACCATTGTATTCATTATTTGTTTTCTAGACACATCTAAAATGAAATATGCCCTATTCTTACCCAGGACACAAGATCAAATCAGGGACCGTGTATGAAGGGAATGGAAAGGGCTTCCACCCATTATACCATGCCGAGTTGCTGGTTTACAAATTATCCTCAGTTGAGCAAGCATGCATATAATATGTTGATCGATAGACCTTGGTACGAATCCTAGCACAGTTACAACACAGCGCTTGGCTTGTCTTGCACATTGCGAAATGAGCCTACATGTTTGCCTATAATGAGAGACTCTAGAAATCATTAAAGAACATTATTTCAAGAATTATTTCAGTACCGAAATCAGGAACAGAAAGTGTACGGTGTACACATTTCAGAAAAAAAGTTAATTTGTTTGTTTTAGCATTCTGTATCTCCACAAAGTTAGCGCATTTTGTCTCCAAAATCCTATGTAAATGATTCTCACCGCTACACAGAAATTATGTTTGACAAATGATAGACATTTTACACAGTTTGACATTACTTTAGAAAATATTGGAATATTCTGATGTGTGCTTCAGATTTTGTAGGGCAACATGAGTAAATAATAAGATATCAAACATCTTGTCCTCGGCGCAACTCACATGTAATCGAAGGTCGTAAAAGATAATCTGATAAACAATAGCTATCAATAAATCCATTTCCAGTCCCTTCATACACGGTCCCTGGTCAAATGCATTTTTATGTTAGCCAGTCTTGTTTTATGTTAAGAAAAATGCACCTGTTTTAAGCTATAGGACAACTATTGTTCATTTCAATATTTTTAATGTTAGAATGTTCTTGACTCAGAGTAAACTTTACAACAACTGTAGGTTGTTAGGTTTCTTTCAAATTCTGTATGTACAAGGCCTATATTTTGCAAAATACAATATTAAAAAAATGCAAGTTTACTACAAAATACATTTGTTAAGAATGATTTATCAGGTGTGCCAGGCTCATTTTTAAAAATATATCAGAGTTGTGTGGTAAAAATGACAAAAATGCAAAACAATTTGCACATTTTAAACCAAATGTATGAAACTTCAAATATGAAACAAACAAAAAATGTGACCCTATTTCTTCCAGTTTTAGGGTCGGTCGAAAAGGGCAATACATTTTTTAAGCTTTATATGGATCATGTGGACCGTATTGTTCCTAATAAATACCCGAGCATAAATTTATTTAAAGGAGTACACTTAATAGAGCCGAAGTTTCTATGAAAAAAGCTTTAAAATAAAGCTGAAAATCAAGATATACAACTCGCTTCCTGTTCAAATAAATGATGGAGGCCCACAACAAGAGCTGACAAGCTGCATGTTAATGGTAAATACTCCAAAAACAGATCTGTAAAAGCATGTTTAGTTAATTTATTGAACAATCACAGGGGAGGGGGCATTTATTACAGCAGGGGCATTTATTAGGAACAATAACGTATACATAAAAATTGTCAAATAAAGGTCTGGGCAAACATTTATGAAATATTTTGCCTAACTAGTACTGGATCAATTTGGAAGCATATTTTGCATCAATTTAGAAGCTTATTTTGATATATGCTTCTAATTTGATCATATAAGGCAAAAAAAAAATTGTTGTGTTGCCCTCAATTGACCGACCCTAATCCTGAAAAATCAGGGTCGCAATTAGGTGGGTTTTTTTTAATGATGATTTTGACAGATTTGTTCAAAAAATCAATGTTTTTTACTTGAAATTAATATTTTATTGCAAGACTAGTATTAAATTGATTATCTAACAAGTATACAGAAGTCAAAATTGACAAATGTCTCCTAACTGAAGAAGCATTATTTAATATTTGAGGGGATTTTTAAAAACTGAAGGTTTAAAAAAAAAGAAGAAAAAAAGAAAGAAAAGAAATCCGTCCGACCGACCCAACTTTCCCATTTTTCCCACTTGAGGGCAACACAACAATATATTTTTTTTGCCTAATTCAAGCTCCCATCCCCACAATCCAGTTTTAATTAAAATATTTCATGGAAATTTGTGTAAATTAGTATAAAAGGTTACCAATTACCATTCATTTTTTTTGGCCAAAGGAAACAATGAACACATTTAGTCACACATGTGTATCCCCTGGGACCCCTCCCTGATGGATGCATACTACATGTACATAATACTCACTATACTCACATCCATACTTCCTATACACATGGCATTTCTCCTTGCACTATAAGTTACTATTTACACTTGGACTAACAAAAAAAAGGTTTGTCTCGGAAGAAAATTGAAAAATTGCTACGCATTTATAGTGGCGGATACTTCTTTTCGATACTAGGGGGAATGGGGGTTGTAAAAATTCTTAAGTAGAGCCAATTTAGTCCCAAGTAGAAATGCACATGAAGTGCGCAAAAAATTATGCCGTTTTTAACATGCTACCCCTCAATACTAGCACTCTGCCTTCAATTTGTTTTTTTGTGGGGTCTTTTCCTGGCCAGATTTTTCTATTTTTTTGTCAATATAAAACACAAAAAAGAAATCATTCAAACATGGCAAAAAAAGTTCATTTAAAAGCAATTTACCCTGACTTCTGAGACAAACCTATTTTTTTATTTGGCCTTATTTTTAGGCACCAGAGCTAAACTTGTTCAATCTTTGGATTGACCATCGATGCTGCTTTGATATTTGTTATCAATGAACTATCAATTACTCAGAATGGTAAATTTGTGGTGGTTAATATCATTACATACAAATATCATATGATATCGAAATTAAATATAGTCATTTACCGACCAAGCAACAATGGTTGATCGAAAGATTGAAACCATTGAATTTCATTGCCTTGTATATGGTCAATTCCAAGCAACCTCGCCCAAATTGTCAAAATTTAAAAATCAAGTCAATTATGTGATTTTGGTCTCATATTGTAGCTAAAAAGCGATATTTTCTGAAAACGTACTTTTTTAGGAGGAAATGGTGTCCCTTGTTAGAAAACCATCCTAATTCGCATAAATTTGCATATTCTTGACTGGTAAAAGCAGCAAAACTGAAAACACAGCAACTGCTCTGTACTGTAAAATTTTGGAAACAAATTATGCATGTGAATATAAAGTTTATAACTAGCTCAAAATATAAACACCAGAAATTTTCAAATTTTATAACGTGTAGCCGTCAGCATTGTTTGAGTACCAATTTTACGATTAAAAGCATCATTCCGCAACGCAAAAGTATCATTTATTACCACTGCAATTTTAAAATAAGGTTGATTTTCATTGAAACTAGAATGCAAAGCAAATTTATTCATCCCCATCCAATGAAACAAAAATAATTTTCAAAAAGTCTAATTTATGGCGGTAACGACCAATTAAAGTTGCATAATTCCTTAACGCTATGGAATGATGCATAATTCATAATGTGCCCGCTTGAAAAAAAAATATTCACAATTTTGGGTTAAAACTTTCTGAAATGCATTGCACAGAACTATCTTTACAGTAATTGATGTTTCAGCATTGCCTGAACCATTGTCAGTGACATTTCTCCACAAAACCCCCTGCATCATTCCGCAATGCCATAAGGATTCATGGATTGCAAGGATTTTTTCTTTAAATTTACGATAAAATAAAAACAGTGATGATTATTTCTTGATAGATGGTGATAGTTGTTATGTTACATTCTATGGCTAACATCCAGTGCTAAATTCCCGGCTAAATTTCACTTCCAAGAATTTTAGACTAGCAGAATGTTGACATAATTTTAGTTTCAAAATGTGACCATGCAACACAAGTTATCGGATTAAAAAAAAATCGGTGATAAATATTTTTGGATAAATATTGATATTTGTTAGCTAACATAAGTAGCTAAGTATATAAAACACCATTTACTTAAATTTATTGATATATTTATTTTTATTTTCAAATATGGACTGCTTTTCATTTTCTATGGTATTTTACACACAGCATCATTCCGCAACGCTCCTTGCATCATTCCGCAACATGACCTAGTGTCGGCAAATTTGGCATAAAGAGACGATGCCGATTTTTTTTAAAAATCGATACTGACAATTGTCAGTTTACATCCTAAGCTTTACATTAAGTGGCAAATTTAATATCTCAGATTACTAAACTCACAGAGTTTGTTAAAATGTTTTAGTGCAAAAAGACTGCTCCCGTCGCATCATTCCATAACGCTTGAACTTTGCATATGCAAATTAGGAAATTAGGGTGGTTTGGAAAAGTTTCTCCTACCTTAATCATTCACTTATCAAAAATACTTTAACATTATGCTATTCACCTTATGCTGTTAATACATATTTGGCTGCTGCATCAAAAAGAAATTCGTACGAAGGCAGTTTGCATCATTCCGCAACGCTTGGATTTGCCCATATAGTTGGACTAAAGTACAATTCTGTTCAACTAAACTTACTTTTTAGATGGCTACGATATCACATCATATCTATGACGCATCAGGCCTACTGATCTTGAATTAGCTCTGACTATGCCACAACCATCAGGATAATTTTTCGACGACTCCAGTATGACGTCACTTCTACCACTGTGATATCACAGGTCAAGTATACAGAGCCAATTCAAGATCAGTAGGCCCGATGATACGTCATAGATATGACGTTATACCATAGCCATCTAAAACAGTAAGTCAAGTTGGAACAGAATTATAATTTAGTCCATCTAAACACATCACAAGAAATAAGTCCCCCTCTGAAAATTTTGTCATAACATCGTAAAGTAAAACTTTGTACCAATAAAACTTACTTACAAATAATTATATGATTGTTTACTAACTAAGTGTTGTGTGAAAATAAAAGATGTCCATGACTTCATGGCTGAATGAACCCAAATTGAAGACAAAAACTGCCCTTTCCAAAAGTCACAAAGTAGGCCTATGCTTGTTAACTGCAAGGCGTATTGGGACAAGGAATGGAACTGGCCATCATTTACAACTCACTGTGCTGAACTCTGCACCAAGGGGATTTGCATGGCTGATTGATCAAGAATCGATACACATTACAGTAAATGTTCACATGGTGAGGATTTTAAACTGCACTCAACCACATGGGTTTTCCATTAGTAACAAGCCATGAATCAACTTTTGTGACAAGCATAGGCCTACTTTGCGGCTTTTGAAAAGGGCAGTTTTTGCTTTCAATTTAGGCTCATTCAGCCATGAAGTCATGGAAATCTCTCATTTTCACACAACACTTAGTAAACAGTCATATACCCGTAACCACCCGGGTATAAGCCCACCTTCGGCTATAAGCCCACCCCCTATTTTTCAAAACATTCTGGGAACAAGGGTGCACTCAGGTATAAGCCCAGTACTAAATTTTGGCCAAGTTCCTAAATCAAATCAATACTTTGCTCTCATATTTATGAACAAATATAAAAAAATATCAGTTGATAATTACACTTATGATTTTAAGAAATTGATGTAGATGATAGAAATTATTGGTACATTGGGCATATTCAAATGGGGGATGATTGTTTTTATGTTAAAATTCATGCACTAGCCTTTCCCCGGTTATAAGCCCACCCCCACTTTTGAAGTGAAATCTGCCATCTAGGGAGGTGGGCTTATACCCGAGTGGTTACGGTAATTATTTCACAGTTAGTTTTATTGGTACAAAACGAAACCTTACAATGTTATGACAAAATGTTGCGAGGGGACTTATTTCTTGTGTTGTGTTTATATTTATCTACCTATATAGATGACTGAAAATATTCATAAATACTTCATGCCTTGTGCATTTTACAAATCTATAAAAATACATGTGTCCATATTTTATACAAATATTAAATATAAATACCCAATGGCATTATGCATTGGAATTTGAAGGCATAAAACTCCTGTAATTTATGGTTGTTGTTGCAGTATACAATGTTTTCACTGATATTTTACAGTGCGGTTCTTAAAAGGGCTCCGAGAGATTTTAGGAAAGTTATGCTCTCAATCCGATTTTTAACATGCCTACAATGTTTGTCCATCTACTAATCTGAAGCTCACTGTAAAAACAGCAGGCATAGCAGTAAAAGGCATGTTGGTAGCGGTATTGCAAAACACAGGTTTTTCCTTGTCTACCGCAGAAACAGGCTAAAAGAGTCAGCTAGCTGCATCACACATGATGGACTAGCTCATCAGGTACGTGTTCTCACTAGAAACAATTCAACATAGGAAGCAAAATAAATTCCTTTTAAAAAATGGGGTGTACTTGCAGAATTTTTAAACGTCCAGCGCATAATTACAGAGTACCGCTGATTGGCTACTTACAAAATTTGCGGAGAGTCTGCAACAGTGTTAACATATCCTACCTGCAACTCACGTAGGATGATGATAGCAGCCACATTGGGCTATTCCACTTAAAATCCACACTCCTCCTGTGGAAGATTTTGGAAATTTCTTCCACAGGGGGAGTATGAATTTCAAATGGAATGATCACATTATCAGCTCCATTTGAATTTCATACACCCTAAATTCAACCTAAATCTTCCACTGAGGGAGGGTGTGTTTCAAATAGAGCTGCTAATGTGTTCATTTCATTTGAAATTCATACTCGCCCTGTGGAAGATATTGCCAAAATTTTCCACAGGAGTAGTGTGGATTTTAAATGGAATAGCCCATTGGATATGCAGGTAAGAGAAAACATAAAATTACTTCATTTCAAATGGTAATTCCTCATGAGTAGTTGTGAAATTCACCATCGCTACCCATCCAAGATGGACACTATGTGCCAGGTCTCAAGTTATTGTGGTTGTGCACAGAGTGGGATTCGCAAATATCCGCTACTTGCCCATAGAAAATGTTAAGCTCCTCCCAGTTCACAAAATGCTGATGGTGAGTGTATACTCCACCTAAAATGGGCTATTCCAGTTGAAATTCATACACCCCCTACAGAAGACATAACCTTAATATTTCACACAGGGAGTGTAGACTTCAAACGGAGTCACCAATTCATGTAACTCAACTTGAAATACATACTCCACCTGTGTTGGGTTAAGCTTAAGTCTTCCATAGGGGTGTGTGGATTTCAAATGGAATGGCCCAATGAATCCGGCTTCCTATATACCATTTTCACCCTGATATGGCAACGATGTCAATGCATTGAGGCAGCTGTTTCTCGCATGCATCTATGTACTGTCATTAAGCACAGGCATGTGTACGCCAGCACTTTGACCAAATACTAGCGATTTAAAGGTGCACCCAATGAAATGTGTACTGACGTCACTACCACATCAGGGTGAAAAATGGGTTACGCTACTAATCATCATCCCCACCACCCTGCATTAAGGCAATATAATCCTTGAAACTAATCCCTGTTATTAATCTCTCATGTCTCTCAATGGTCCGCAGCCAATGAAGCGATGCCTTGTGTTCATCATTGTTCATATCTAAGGAATCGTACAAGAGTTTAAGCCCCTCACTGTTAGCGGATTCACGTATTGCATTTGCTGTTGCGGTACCTTTCTTGAGAATCAGTCGAGCTTGAGTGGTCCCATTGTTGGTGATCTCTGCAGCTGTGAAATGAAAAAATAAACAAAAGCAAAAGAACATTTAATTATTTAGTAAGCAGGTCAAACAAATATTGGGACATTCCAGTTGAAATCATCTCCCCTGTGGCGGATTACATTACTTCCTCAATTCTAGCTGCATCTGAAGAGCTCAGATGCAAAACACACTAAATGCCAATCCGGATATTCGCTGCCGTAGTGCACGTTACTAACCATTGGTTACTGGTTCAAGCTTAGGCTCATACACCTGTTCCTAATTATGATATGCCATAGGCTTTGTGTTGTGATCATTTCGATCAGTGGTTCGTAACAAAGAAAGTGTGAGCTGGTTGGCCTAGCAACGGTCATATTCTAACGTGCACTACGCCAGCGAATTGGTGATACTCTGGTCCATTGTGCTTGGGATATATATCATGCACTACAGTGAAGCAAATTTGCACTCATGTGCAGTTAACACTGTCAAATTTTTAGAGCAGGCAGCTAAACGTTAATCGGGATAATGGCGTTTTATCATGTTTTGCATCGGTACTGTACATCTGCATTTACCCTGTGACTATCCAAACAGTACTAGGATGGATAGGGACAAGTCAGGGATTACCACACTGCTTGCCAACTACATATGTACAGGTATGGCTCTCTGTACATGGGCCCAACAACTCAGCATCCTCTCTGAAGGAAGGAGTAATCTCATGGTTCATTTACCCATTGTTGTGATTCAAAGAGGTCCATATGCAGAATTTGTTGCAGAGGTGCAGAAGTTCTAAAATGTGGACCAACAAAATCACTTGCATTAAGAAAGTGGTCCCTTTCTTTCTCATTTGGACCTCCTTGGAACTTTTTACTGTGAAAAGTTGACTTTTTTCAACAGGACATTTTTTAGGGGTGTGGGGTGCGACCAACATGAAAATTGAGTATTTCGAGATAGCCAGCTTTCAACAGAGCAGCCTGACACCATGATATCAGAGATGACAGCCTTACTGTAACATACTTCCATGTCCTCTACTAAAGTTTGTTCACTTATATAAGGTGGAAATAATTCGGCTTTTGATACTGCGCGCGTCAATAAGTCACGCATTACACAACCCACAACTAGCGTAAGCACTGTGCCCAACAGTGTGCATGCCATTATATATCAATACACAGTGTTACAAGTCTTTATTTTTTCCACCTTATATAAACCGAACAAACTTTAATGGTTATTATACTCACCATTATTGTTGATTTTCTCTGTGATGGCTTCAGTCTCTTTCACAATCACCTGATACGACTGCCTATGCACCGCCTCCTCATTCCCTTCTAAGATGAGCTGTACATTCAGTTGTTTCTCAGTCAATTCACTTGGTATAAACAGCTGCTTGAGTTGAAAAAATCTCACATCGACATGAAATCCTTTATTGCACGAGGATTGGTTTCTACTGCACAGATGGCACAAGCTTAGGCGGATGCATTCGTCGCGACTCGGGCAGCAGTCGCCGCCGAGTTTGAGTCTGATGGCATCATGAAGACCTTGTTCTACTTTGCCTCGTTGAGAGAAGTATTCTTCGGTTGTGTAGGTGGCGCCTTGGTTTTTTAGCGCAGCCTCTGCGACGGACTTGACGATTTCTTCGTATGATCTGTCAAATTTCTGTTCAATGAGACCAAGCTCGTCTTGTCTGCAAATAAAAAGGTGTATTATTTTTATTAATTCCAAAAAATTGGAACACAAAAAAAAGGAAAATACATGCTACATGATTGCCTTACTAAATAAAACCTTTCAATATTATTTTGTAAATTAAATCCAATAAAAATTGCAACTCACTTTGCTACGTTCGGACTTCAGATGCAACATAGCAGTGAATTTATTCTTAGCTATTAGGCAAAAAAACAAACAAGTTTGTTTCCTGTGGCGCGCGCACATTACATTTTTGACGGCTTATTTTGCACATTAGAATTTTTTTTTCACTTTTCAAAGAAAAAAAAAACCCAGGAAAAATCACAAAAAATAATATAAAACACTACTGGAGTAAACATTTACACATTACATAACAAATGAGTGTAGTGAAAAACTACTGGAGAAAATATCACCCTTTTTTTTTAAATACCTTTTTTAATCTGCATGTTGAAAGGGGATCATAAATATTCTTGAATATGATTTTTTGTGTGTGTCAGAGAGACCCACTGTACATTCCCATTCCAATGTGCAGCAAAAAAGGTATTTTTGTCATTTGAAGACATGGATTAAAAACAAAAAAGTATTTTGCATTTGACTTTTTTGACCTGGTACAGGAAACAAACGTGTTTTTTTGCCTTATGTAAAAAGAGATACATGTAGCACCCGACGAGTGTATCGTTTTAATGTGGATGTTCACAAATTTGTAATAAACTAGCTCTAAATAAATCTGTGGTAGCACAGAATGATTACTTACTTAATAAAGTATTGAAAACTGGCTCGTGCTTCCAGTATGATACGATCTGTAGTAAAGAACCCAATTCTATCATAGTCCACAAAATGAGCATGCGCTGGGTAACGCTTGAACGTTTTCCCAGGGCCGATAGCATATCTTCCCATGTCGTAGATTTCCTTGGCGTATTCCACCACTTCAGAGATGCGACCTTTGCTCATCCCGTACTGCGGAGAAAACAATATTCAGCAAGTTACCATTAAATGCAAACTGACTTGTTGAGAGAGTGCAGCACCCCCCCCCCCCTCCAAAAAAAATCCACAAAGGTTCAATTTTTGCAATATTTCCAATAAAAAGGTCTAGAAATGGAAGAAAATTGACAACAGGGTCCACTTTTAGGTGGATATAGAGCCACTTTTTACAAAAAATCATGCGCAAGTGCACTTTTCATTTGAAAAATGTTCACTTTTGGGAAGTCATGTGTACAGGTCTGAATGCAAGATGATTATTTCACAAAATCTGCTCCGAATTCTGCAAGAAACTGTAGTATATGGCCCATACACAATGTGTTCAACTTTTTAGGTCTAAAAATCAATTTTTATTGGTGAAACTCAAATTTCAAATTTTACATAGAACACATACCACGCTGTTGGTTTCACTCTTTTAGGTACAGTGCTAGAAATTTTCAGATGGGATATTCCTAAGATTATTAAAAAAATGTTGTTTTACAAGTTACTGCATACAGCAAACAAACAAGCCAACAGATTGTTTCATGGACCTGCTGTTTTTCCCCACTGTTTATAGACATTTTAAGTACTGAGATTCCCCAGAGTTAACCCTCAAATTTGAACTGACGTTTACAAGTGCAACAGTTTACAAAACTACCCCATGGACTATAGACCATTTCATATCAAGTTTGGAAAACTACGCTATTTATCCAGTAAGCTAGAGGGTCAAATTGTACCCAAACTGGCAGACAAGAAAGGTCTTGAATTATATTACCCTTTTGCACCAAAATACAGCTTCTTTAGCCGATATGAACATGGGGTCATCGGTTTAAATATTTTCCTAGCATATTGAGTTAACACCTCAGCTACTTTTCACAAGACATACCACCACACGCTTGCACATGAGTATCCTTGGCAAATGTACATCTCTCATCCATTATTGACCATCGAAAGTTAATCATAGTTTATGATGCATGTTATACATTGGAACTTCGCACTGTACATGCTGCTGAAGAGGTACTTTTTTGCGTGCGCAATAGGGGAAATTATTTCATGTTTCCGGTTTGTCGGAATGACTCAGTATGAAAAGGTCTATGACTGTCTGTCACTATACCATTTTTCACCTGGGCAAGACAGTGACATCACACCTTTGTTCCATAACCATTAAGGTATAGGACATTTTTTGTTCTTGCTACAGCCCCCGAATTAAATGTATTTAATTGTTTGTACTCACTCAGGCAGCATTGTGTGTGAATTTTACATCCGAACTAAGTGCTATTCTTTTTTTATGGGCATTTTAGTGTCTTAAATGGCCTAAAATGAGGGTTTTTCAATATTGCCATCCATTTCTAATCGTCACCCCCATAGACTTTACATGTAAAATAAAAAGGCGTGTACAAAAATAATAGCACTTAGTTTGGATGTAAAATTCACACAAAATGCTTTTTGAGTGATTACAAAGATAATTAAATACTTTTCATTCAGGGGCTATGTGGAATTTTTTTAAATGTATTCCTTGTACAATGACATTTCACAATAAAATGTCCATTGGAAACAAAGGTGATCAGTGTGCAGATCAATGCGAGCAGCTTCACTCAAATCGCTCTAGATACTACCAAGTCGACCCATATTTAGCCAGTCCATCCTCAACTTGAAAGCAAGTGGAACAAAGTAATAGGAGTGTCAATTGATGTAATGAGGTGATGCCCCACTTTTGGCACTTTAAGCATTCAATGCAAAATTAGCTCTTAACAGGTGGGAATTATTCGGTTTTTGTTACTGCGAGAGTCAATAAAGTTCCAACTTTACGCACACGTAAATTCACAAAAGCACGCGTCATTTATGCAAAGCGCATTTTGCGTATTTGCTGCGCCCAGTTGTGTGTACGCCATTCTATATCAATCCACGATGTGATGAGTCCCGCCGATTACGAGCTGATCAGAGTATAATTCACCTATATAGGAGGTTGGACTCCATCTGCAAACATATGCCTCTGAATAAAGGTTTTTGGATGAAAGGTAGACACTCTCCACGAAAACATTATTTGGAGTTTGAACAACTACTATATCAAGGGTTGAGAGCCAGAAAGCCTTAACTCACAATCTCCTGCTCCCACAAAATGATCATAAAGTCGCCAGGGCACTATAGAAGATATAGGCCATTAATCATGACAAAATTCAATAGAAAACAAAAGACATTGTGGAGGAAATATTGATTTTTGAAGACCAAAGCAAGGAGCCAACTTTATGCTCATATTGTGAGGGCTGGTCATACTGAGTTACGGCTTTCTGGTTCTGTATTACTGATACAGGTGGCTACAAACATGTATTATTGTAAGATCAATAAAATATTATTTGTTTGTTGTGGAGCGTGTCTGCTTTTTTCTCTTTCGCCAAAAAAAAAGAAATCTCATTTAGAGGCACATATGTTTGTAGATGAAATTCTATGGTACTGGTATATGAAATATGCAGTTCATATACAGAAGCTTATGTCAAAAAGAAATTAATCAAAACAATAGCAGTGGCATAGCTAGGGGTTATGGCACCCAGGGCTAAGGATACATAATGGCACCCCCAAATTCTTGAACAATTGCATGCCATCTTAAATTGAACTTTCAAATTATTTTATGCTGAAATGTGTGCAAAGCGTGCAGAAATTGTGACTTTCATCGCTTAGAGGGACGAAGAATCGATGCTGAATTGGCCAATTCAGTACCCCTGTAAGGTTGGCATCCAGGGCATGTGAACCCCCCATCCCCCCAGTCGCAATGCCACTGAACAACAATATCTTACCTGATAGTATTCAATATATGAAAATGACAGAGGCAGCAAAATGAGCATTAATAAAGCTACAATAGCCACCAAGAAGCTGACACCATAGATGGTCCATGTGCGGCCACTGACTTCACTGAATTTGATTTCAGGAAGCCAACTGGAAGAGCCTGGTTCATCTGCTGATGGCTGGGAACTTGAAATGTCAAGAGAACCAGGCACTGGAATGGAAACACAAGAAATGGATTTGAATAAGCTGTTGGTTATTTTTCTATTTTTAGAGGGGGCGGGGGTCCAAAAATCTTTTTTTAATAATCAGTGGCTCAACATAATGCCCAATAGTTGGTAATTCCAATCATGAAATAAAAATCAAACAAATTGATAAATGTGACCCGGCAGCACAAATGAGCCGTAAATTCCCTAAATTGTATTCTGAGTTACGGTGTAAAATGTGTACGAAGGTCATATTCATCGGTAACTTAAACTGGCCCGACATCCATCTCATTTTGATAGTCAAAAACTAATCAATAATCCTATTGTTGAAGTGGATAATAAGCTTCTACCTTAGATGGCTATAGAACTTTTAATAGCTCTGGTCTTTGTTTGCTTTTGCTAAATCCTGTTCAAGTGGTGGGTTACCAGGCATTGTATTTTGTACAGGTATGCATAACCAACAATTAACAATGAGAGAACTTTCTTAAACCTCGTTGACTTGGGGATGATTTGAAATGACCGCCAATTATGACTGTTTGATATTTATTGCCAGCAATGTGGAAAAAGAGACACATGTAAAAACGTTAAAAGCTATAATTTTGTTGAAGGAGCAAAGTTTATCAAACCATAACCCCGCTTCTGGATATCGTTTGAAGTCAAATGATATACCATTTTTAAGTTTATGATGTTTATTTTTTAAACACAAAATAAAACAAAATTGACAGGGGGAGGAATTTACGGCTCATTTGCCGTGGACGGTCACAAATATTGTTGATGTAAAATCTCGAACAAAATCACATGAAAATTTGAGATAAATCAAGGGGATTTCCATTGAAAAAAATCCCAACTGGTAAAAGACCTAAAAAGGGTTCTTAAAGATATTTAAAATCATAAAGAACATCAAAATTAGGCTAATGCCAATATTTATTAAGCCAGAACAACATTGAATTGTCCATAATTAACAAAATCAATGATTTTTTTCTCATTCTTAAAAATATCAATCATAAGTAGGCCTATACCAAATTTAATCAATTTAAATTCTACATTTTACAAGGAATTACCTATAGGGCTTAGAATCGATCAGTCCCGTTGTTGCTATGCACCTCCAATTGGTTCAAATAGGGCGTATGATTATCGCGTCGACTCGCACACGCTGCACCGTGTTATATCGTATCATATCACATGACTAAGAACCAATACAATTGCAGGAACTTTCTCAAGTGTTTAAGAATTGGACCAACTGTTCCATTGTCAATTTCCATTGGTTCTTTCATATCATGAATATTAATAAGTGTATGAAATAATCTCAATTTTGACACAATCTGGTCCATGGGGCCAAAGGCAAATTTGAAACTGAGATAAAGGTAAAAATATGGAGTAAAAAACAATAAAATACATAAGAAAATAGACATCAAAAACTTCATAACTTTAGAACCAAGTATAATTGATTGTTGGTGTTTTCAGTAAATACGGTTTTATTTAGCTTGTCTAATAGAACCAATTTACCCCAGCAGAGAATGGTTGAGCCCTTTGTTATGGTATTGTTGTATCTAATGGGATTTCTCTGCTTTGTTTGTGCACTGTGATCAGGGTTGCCAAACCCGCGATTTGATAGCCCAATTGGGCGACTTTTGAAGATTTTCCCCGCGACTTTTGACAATTTCCTGTCCCATAGAAACCAATGGTTAAGAAAAAATTTGGGCGACTTTTCAACATTGGCTTCCGCGACTTCGATAGTTTCCTGCCCCATAGAAACCAATGGTAAAGAAAAAAATTGGGCGACTTTTCAATTATTTGACCCGCGATTCAGGCTGAAATCTTTTGGCAACCCTGACTGTGATGTTGGCTGCCTAGCTCATTTGAATCACTTGTTTGTCTGCAATTGATCAGAGTGGATCGTGATGAAATATCGCAGATTTTAGTCAAAGTTTGGAAATTCTCTGTCTTGGGGTAATGATAGCCTATTATATGTATAATGTAATAATTACAGTAACTCAATTTTCATAAATGCCTCCTTTGGCCCCCATGGATCAGATCGTGTCACATATTTTATTATATGTATGTAAAATGCCGTCAGTAAGCCTTTAGAGTCTTACCATGTGCTGGAGTAGAAAATGTTGTATCCGCCACAGAACCTCTCACATATCCAGGTACTAAAATGAAGGAAAAAATTATTTCTTATATTTAGTATACAGAATGTGCTATTTGCAAGCCAATTTTCCATTAGATTATGGGTTAATTCTACCAAATTACTCCCTTCCATTTTGTTTTCATTTTTCACTTTGAGTTTTTCTTCATCCCTTTCTGCATATGATTTTTTCTTTTGTTACTTTTAGGCCAAAAAATTAGATTTATCTCTCAAACCTGTGCACATAAGTATGTGACAGTCATGTTAGTGCATAGCCCTATATATGCAATGGGCATTTTTTAGTTATAAAAAAAAGGCCACATAGCAGTTAAAAACAAGAAAAAGGGGGCTTCTGATTTTCTGCACCTTACCAGGGAAGTTGATTCATTTGACACAATTATGCACAAAAACACAATGTCATTAGACCTGTCCTCTGTGTCTTGCCCATCACTATAGTCCGTATACCTTCCTCGAGTCAGTAAAATCAAATCAAATTTTGAGGTTTTCTCAAAAACTGTTAATTTTTGCAGGAATCTGTTATGCCAGTTGGATTCCTGACATCATTTCCATTCTAAAATGTACTTTTATATACTTCTCTTACATTCAGAGATACAATAAAAAACAACATCTAAATTACTGACCCGAGGAAGGCATACTGATTATAGCTTCTTATCTGGCAGGTTCAATACCACTCACCGACAAATAATCCTCAAGTTCAATGACATTAAACCTGTCCTGCGTGTCTTGCCCTTCCTTTATAGCTTGTAATCTGATTGGTTTAACATTGTCTCTACCACATTACTATTCACCTACAACTAATCCTTAAGTTCAATGTAATTACATCTCGTTGGCAGAGTGCAACACTATCGTAAGTGCAGTAGAATGTAATAGCTGCCTTTTGTAAAATACCTATTGTTTGCAGCACATGCCCCTCATGATGCTCATTGTAAAGTGTTGATGTTCTGTATACTTTCCTGATGGCCACTAAGCTAACCCCAAGATATCACCTTTACATGTAGTTGGGTATTTTATTCTAGTGTTATTGGTTAAAAGTAAGTACATTTATTGAAATGTTGCAAATAGCAGCTATTGCATTCCAATGCACTTACGATACTGTTGGACTCTGCCGAGATCTGTCCTCTGGACTACTAACCAATCACGAGTCGTCGGGAGATTGACACTGACATCATATATGCAAACTAGTCTTTTTAATTCAGTCTTAGATTATAGACAATTAGACATATCCTTTGCATTTTGCCCATTCCTAGCTTGCAATCTGGTTGTTTCAACATTATGTGATGCGATCAAGCAAAAGGTGTCTGATGTCGTTCAAAATCAAAATTCAGTTTTCAATCTCATTACATGAACTATTCTCTGAACTTTATTTTGCAGAAAACCCATCATAATTAGACTTATGGTTCCAGAGTTATGGCCGCTTCAATGTTGCTCAGAACAAAAAAGTACAAAGGAAGTTGAATACTATTAAATGGTTATATCTCAAAATCAATATTCCCGACATCCGACTCATTTTGCTTGATTGCATCACATATTGTCTGTACCACATTACTACTGACCTACAACTACATCCTCTAGTTCAATGTCAGTAGACCTATCCTGTGTGTCTTGCCCATCCCTAGCTTGTAATCTGGTTGGTTCCACACCTTCATCTTGGTCCCACTCTAAATCCTCACCACTTGTTGCCTATGAGTGGGGGAAAAAAGCATAGAATGATGAATTGAATATAGATACTTGTACTCCAAGACCATTAAAAGAGAAAACAAAATTGTGTTCAGGGTTGAAATTTCGTAGCACTATGCAAGAATCAAAGTTGATTTGATCGCCTCAAGTTCGGTAGTGACATCAATGCAAGCACTGCAAGTGTGCTGACAAACCACCCTTGTATGTGTGTGTGTACTAACGCACCTGCAACATTACCAAACTTGAGGCGAACCAATGTATTAGTCACCCAATCTTTGATGTGTAAATATAAAATGTTTATTCTGTCGGTCCAACATCCGGGCTATCTCTAGTCCCGGGCCCAAACTGCATGTGGCTCACGGTTTGTTATGAACAACAGAAACTGGCTGTGAAGGAGGCTACATAGCGATGTTGTTGGAGTGACATTCAATTTCGGAAAAAACGACACTCGACCATGGAATTTAATTTTAAGTTTGTTAGTATATAAACGGTAAATCAAGTAAGTTTCTTCCACTCTGAAGACTTAGAAACGGTTGTTTGATTCCACTGACTATTTGCGATCGAAATTTACATAACACCAATGACAGAAATCATCAACAAAAATCGAATCAGGGACTTGTTTTCACTCGACCATGAGTGGCATCATCAACCGGAAGTGACGTGGCACGGACCGACAGAATATGAGAATCAAGTTTGAAGCAAACAAATTTGTTAAATCTGCAGGAATTGATTTGCCGATTCTCACCAACATTCTAGCCCTGGTGTTGCCTGTTTTTATTTTTTCTTCTGATTTTGATAGATGATAGGAAAGAAAGTACTGCACAAAAGAATTACAATGTAACTATAAACAATGCTGAAACCTAGGAAAGTGGTGTGGGTGCTGATAACAGACCATGGATGATTTCCTCTTTTGACCTTTTACGCACCATGTTATGCTTTACTGCTGCACAAGACCATCAGCTTAACATGACCTTTGAACAAATGTATCTACTTCAATCAGCATGGTCCGTGGGGGGGGGGGGGATTAACCCCACAACCCTAGTTTTGCAGCTAATGCCTTAGACCAAGCCATACAGCACTTTTAAATGCACTCATAATATTTCATGTAAAGTCACAAATAAGCAGAGCTGAGTACATTCCAGTTGAAATCCATACGCTACCTGTAAAGACACAACCTTAATCTCCCACACAGGGAGTGTAGATCTCAAATGGAATCACCCAGTCGGTTGCCCCATTGGAAATTCACACTCTCTGTGAGGAAGATTAAGATCATGTCTTCCAAAGGGGGTGTATTGGATTTCAAATGGAATAACCCTATAAGAGTCCAGACTCGGAATAGCCTCATGCATAGCATCAATCCTCCATATTGAATCTCAGAAATGGAATGGGCACCAAAATCAAATGATAATTTAAAGCAGGCCCGGGCTGATCCACTACTCTTTATGAAAAGGCCTACAACTTTTACATGTCCAGATATTGCTCTTCTAGTACAAAGGACCACCATTTTATGTGACTCTCTGAACCACGGCACGCTATGCACCCACTGTGATGTCTGCACGTTTAGGGGCATAATAAGTGGGATAGAGGATAAATGAGAAAGCTCATGATCTTACAACCTACCTTCCAATCTTACAAAATTAAGTTTGCCAGGCGCATGGTGAAATAATCTGGAGGGGTACTATTTTTCTCTCAATGAGTCACACCGACATCGCCTGGCTAATAATTACTTGGTACCGCAGAGATACTAAAATAAATACCTGGGATCAATACATGTGAATGTGCTGTGCACGATTTTGATAATCAGACGAAAATCTTTGGATACCGGGGTAGAAAATGATGAATATCTCCCGTAAATGATTTTGTCTAAAGAAGCCAGATGTGGTTCCTTGCACTTGAATATATGTGTTGAACAGATATGATAGTTGTTAGCTTGCGTCTTTTGAAAGAAGCTTGTGTCTTGAACTCAAAAACTGACAATAATTCTGATTTATATGTGCCGAACTATATAGCGCAGTGTATAGGCCAATCGTGGAGGTAGTCTAAAAGCAGATGACCTTTGGCGTACCATGCTCACTCACACACAGCGAGGTCAGTCACCGGGCTATTGTCAGTAGCCTTAGTCAGATGTCCTTTGGCACGGCCCATTATGCGGTGGATTCAACCTACCATGGCAATTTCTGCCATGAAGATATCGGGGCGATGACACTGTGTGAGTGACATGCTGGTAAACACAGAGACCAGACTTTCTTATCCTCTATAATTAATGCCCATCTAATAAATGCCCCCATTTTTCCACCAAAATGGTCAAATTCCCATGCTATCTTGTGTAAGTTTACCACAATCCACATATGATCTGTAATTGCTAAAAGTGATATTGCATACCCGAAACGAACCAGAAGTCATTGATCCTAAGTTCACAGTTTGTCATTCAGATGCGATTTTTAAGCTTACCTAACAATTTCAAGAATTTGTAAAACAGACCACTAATAATCAATTGGAGAAAATACAGTATTATTAAAGTCAAATTTGACTCTTCTCCTTACCTCAACATAACTTGTTGGTCTTGATTTGCCTTTCTGCATCTGCATGGCTTCATCATATGATGGAGGCTCCCCATACGGTGGTGGTGAGTCTTCTCCATCAGAATGGTCAGTACTCACTGGCGGGTTGTCTGTACTTCCAACAGGCTGGGGATAAACCACATTTAATATAAACAAACATGTTTAAAATAACAACAACAAATAAGAAATCATTTTTATCATGTGGCTCCTAACTGTCCAAAAAAAAACTGGCTTCCACTTTAAGCTCAATATTATATATGTTAAAGCAGGATTTCGTGATCCTAGCATCCTCTTTTTATGACATTTTTCAGTAGATATCCACGAAAAAAGCTTATTCCCAAAATTTCAGTTGATTCTGATTTTTGGGTCTGCGAGTTATGTATGATTATATGTATTACACTACTGAGTCTACTCCATATAGGCCACTGTTATAAGTTCGTTCTGGTATACCATCTGAACGAAATTCAAATTTGCTGATATTTTTGCTAAACAAATAATCTGCAAGACATATTTGGTACATAAACATTATGTAGCCAGATTAAATAAATTTCGTTTGCACAAAACCAGAAATTTACTCACGATTGACGGTTTCGTCTATCATGGGCGATAGACATCTTCAGAATGATGATGGTAGATCCTCACCGGTTTCCCAGATCCCGACTGTAGATGGTGTATCAGCCAGGAGAGGATCTGGCAAACCGGTGAGGATCTACCATCATCATTCTGAAGATGTCTATCGCCATGATAGACTTAAACCGTCAATCGTGAGTAAATTTCTGGTTTTGTGCAAACGAAATTTATTTAATCTGTATATCTACAAACCTGATGAATCTATTCAGTGATTATGTAGCCAGACGTATCCAGTGGTATAAAAATCTCAACTTTTTTTGAGAAAAGTGGGGGGATGATGCTGTTGATCATGAAATGCCCTTTTAACCTCCAAGCAGAATAATGTTGCAAATATATTAACAAAAAAATAAGGACTGCAAATACTTTCCTATTATTCAACTTTTAGTTCTGAACCATGCCATTAAAAAAAATAATAGAACAGGGCACTTAAACAATTAATATGCACTATTCGAGGACCCCCTATGATGGGAAATGTGTGGTACTGGTGGGGGTTGGTACAGGGTGTATCAAAATGATTGGTACCCATCAATATCCAGTGATCATGGCCAAGACTGCCACATCAAAATGCAGCACTAACGTGGACCTTTTTTGCAGATTTATGTAATAAAAGGTTATAAAACTATCAATTGTAGTCATTTCAAGATGATCTAATGTTGAATTGGAAAGAAGCTCAGGAAAGAAGCACACATTTCATTTAAAAGGTGATGGGTACCAATCTTTTTGATACACCCTGTAGCTGGGATTATAAATAGGATACCATAGAATTCCGCCTACTTAGGGATTCAATCATGTTACACTGTTTAAAACATTTGTGCATCATCCTCTAATATAATGAATTCAATGTGTAGGAGTGTATACGCACACAAGTTCCAGGGAATAACAATTTTATGGGCAAATGCACTTGTGTTCATGTAATACATGACAGTAAAAATGATTAATCAAACAATGTTACACTCCTGTGCAAAGGTATAGGAACAGTTGTTGAGAAGCACACATGCCTCTAAACGAGTGTTTTTTGACAAAACAGGTGAAGGCAATCATTATACCCGCCACAAAAACACAATTTGGAGTTTCAGCAACTTAATTAATACAGACGGTTGTACAAACATGTATTATTGTAAGACCAGTCTATTGTACATTGTAATATATTTTGTGGAGGGTGTCTGCCTTTTGTCTCTTTTGTCAAAAAACCCAATTAGAGGACGCTGACAAGCTCTCTTAATTTTCAACTTACCTGAGTTACTTCTGTTCTCACCCCACCACCTGTTTCCCCATCTGTGATCTCAATTCTTGTTGGAGATGATTCCTCACCATCATTTCCTCCAGATGCACCCTCTGCCTCTCCATCATTTCCTTCTGACACACCCATCTCCTCTGCCGCCTCGTGATTCTCCTCTACCTCAATTCTTGTTGGTGGTGCGTCCTCTCTATCATTCCCCCCAGCAGGTGCACCTACTTCATCTCCATCAATTCCCTCTGTTGCACCTGCCTCCTCTTGAGCCTCTTCTCCCTCCTTCGGTATCGACCCTTCTGCATCATTTTCATCCCTAAGACCATTTACATCATCTTCTACCCCAGTAGCAGCATCCTCATCTTGTGGAGGAGCATCTTCTGCTCCTTCATCTACAGCAGGTGGTGGATCAGTATCTGGCTGTACAGTGGTAGACATGTCATGGTCTTCATCTTCATATCCTAAATCTGTTATATGAATTAAAAGGATTGACTCACTTTAAATTCAGTTACACTTTAATCATTTACACTGATTAGGCCAAAACAAAAAAGGTTTGTCTCATTCAAAAATAAAATTTTATTTCACAATTTTTATTTGATTTTCAAAAAATTGCCATTGGCAAAACATAATGCGCCAAAACCGGTGAGGATTTAAGGGGGTAACCCCGAACTCCTGATTTATTGATGAAATATAAAACAGGGACTGCCTTTTGTGGAGAGCGAGAGCAATTACCCTCTACTTAAATCTGATATACATGTAGGAGAGTGATTTTTAGCTCTCCTTAGTTGACCATTCTCTCTTTACATTCTATTGTAAATGCTCTAAACAGCTCTCCTTGAAGGCCCCAGAAGAGCTATTTCATGATCTCCTGCAAATTCTAAAGGACAGTCCCTGATGAGACAAATGTATTTTTTTTGGCCTTAAGGTAGGATCATCGGATAATAGGCCCATGCAGGAAAATAGCCACTATATCAAATCAGAATTATGTATCCTCATCAAATATATAACCAATTGAAGATAAGTCTTTACTCCACTTAATTTTAATGTTTCATGAAAATTGAAACATTTCTTATGTTTTTTCTTTATTTTATGAAAATTCCTAATTTTTTCAACAAATAATTATTGCTAGCCTAGAGGGAATGTGATATGGTTTCCATAGTTTGAGGGGTGGTTAATAAGCCTAATATCTAAATTCTCTCGCCAGATTTTATTGATAAAGTGTTTATTTTTTGAGAAAAATCATTTTTTCCATTTTTAAATTAGGGAAATCTAGAAACACCCATAACTTAAAATAGAAATACTTTATTAAAAAATGCTGGCGAGAAAAGTTTCTAAATTTAATAACCTTTCATATGACACCTTGTTTGTTAAAATTGGCCATATGGTTAGCTCAGACAATAATTATGAAATTGGGTCATTCAGTGTTTCTAGATCAAATCAAGAAAATTTGAGCAAGTACTAACATTACCTTCAAATATCACCTTTATTACTGGCCAATATATTGGAAAAAAGTCAGTAATATTATTTGGTAACATTTTTGTAATAAAAAGATCCAAAAAGCAGTTCTATAAAGAGGATATAAAGGAGAAAAAATAATATTTAAACATAGTATCCCTTTTCAAATATTTACCAATTTTAGTGAACGAGGCTTAGTGTCAAAACCACTTTATGTGCAAAGTCAATGGGGTTTCCTAATGATAAAAAATGGCATAACTCAAAAACGCTTTTTTGGCAAAAATTAAAATTTGGCAGGCATGTTTTTCTCACCCAACTACACACATCCTGTATCATTTTCAACCAAATCTGTGCATGACACCGTAGCCGATAATACTACCTTAAAGCAAATCCATTATTAAGTATAGGGCACTTCAAGAGTTATTTTGGGTATACATGTTTACTTTTTTAATTTGTTTATATGTATTTAGTAGACTTGCTAAGGGGTGAAAATAGGGTGAACGCTGCATTTTTTAGTACAAAGGTCCCACTTGGTATGGATGCTCCTTGGGGCAAGAGGAAAAGATTCGTCCAAAATGCATAAAACCCCCTAATTAGCATAAATTATGCAAATTAGTACCCAAAATATGGTATTCTCTACCTTTTGGACCATTTCGGCTATAGACATGTGTAAACATTTGGAATTGGTTTAATTTAGGGTAAAAAGTTCATTTTTGGGATTGTTTTGGGAATCCGTGGCCATTTGGACCCTCAAATCCAAGATGGCCGCTGTCCGCCATCTTTAAAATTGGCGTTTTTACAACTTTTGAACCGTTTATGTACAAACTAAAGTGGCATATCAATTTGTACTAAATTTGTCCCTCTATCTACTGTTTGTTAGATATAATCTGTAATTTTTGTCTTTTAAGATCTAAAAATTGTGTAGTACCAATCAATGCCTTCAATTGTTTTAACTGCTTCTGTTAGTAACGACCTTTGATGATTAAACTCCAGATAAGACAAAACCTCAAGTTTAGGGGAGGTGGAAAAAAACCCTCCATGCCCCTTGCCAGTGGTGTAGCATCATAGGGGGGAGGCAATCTACATGTATCTGAAATTTTAAAAAATCCCATAGGAAAATGGCCGAAAAACGGCTTGTGCCCCCCCATCAGACCCGGTGCCCCCCATCAGACCCGGTGCCCCCCATCAGACCCGGTGCCCCCCAATCATAGTCGGTGCCCCCAATAGGATGACCCACGCTAGGCCACTGCACCTTGCCGAGTCTTACCTTCTACTTCGTCCTCCCTATTCATCATTGCACTTGACTCATTGGTTTCATCATTATCTTCATCATCGGAATCATTATAATCATCAGTAGAATCATCAATATTTGTTTGCTGGTATTTTATGTGGCTCCTATCCAGGGTTACGATGCGTCTCTGACCATCATCAGAGAAACACACGTTGCTGCCATGGCAATCTGGCTTTCTGTAGGAAAAAAAAAAAGAGATGATCAGTGGTGGCATTACAGGGGGAAAAGGGGGCATTTTCCCACAAATATTTTTCTTGTTCCCCCCTCCCCTTTAAGGCAAAAATTACAGTAATTCACTTTGCCCCCTGAAAAATAATTCCTGGTGCAGTCTCTTCTCGTAACTTCATTAATACAAAATTGAAATCCTAGTGACCCGTTATCAAAAATTTTGTTTGATAAACGTCAACAAAAAGTAACTTATTCGTCCAAAGGTAAGCAAAGGGTTGGGGATCTGGATCTGGAAGATACTCTCATCAACGCTTCCTGATTGAAGCCAGACGGTGGGATGGGTGTGCGCATGTGGCTTTTATTCTTGTTGGTTGCTTGATGCAGTAGACAGTAAGATACATATCTTGTCACTGTTGACTTGAAAAGTAGTATGTCGTTGATATTGAAAATGTGTTCCGAGAGTGAGTTCCAGTCATAGTGTGTGGGAAATATGACTGTGGATAGTAGTCACTTCTGCCGGTTGGTTTGATATATAACTCTGTGTGTGATTTAGACGACTTGATGAACGGCGTGATGAGGCCGGTTGTAGGAACGATCCTGCCGGGATGGCTACCTGACCCTGACGAATCTTCTGGAGCATAGTTAGTCTTGCTATCTTCCTTTGGTCTTTGATCTCTCCCATCCCAAGTTGGAGAGCATTGATGTTTACACTACTGTTCTTTCTACATGTAGTCCTTGTAGACAAAACGGTCACCTCTGCGCTGTATGGATTCAATTTTATGCACTAGAGGTCTCCAACATGAGGGATGAGGGTCCCACACTGTCGAGCAATACTCAAGGCAGGATTTGAAGGTTTGGGTGTGTCAATTAATAAAACTGGGTGTGTACATTTAAGATTTGTGTACAAAGTATAGGCCATGTGGGCAAAAACTGGGTGTGTACAAATTTGGGTGTGTAAAACACTCCCTACACGGCTGGCTGCCTAAGCCCTTGCCTTGAAGGCTGAAGCTTTCAAGTCACGGGTACCGGTACAGGAATGTAGATTATACGCCTGATGAAACCCAAAACCTTGTTGGCCTTGGCACTGGTCATGGTGGTCTTATTGATATTAGTCCATCTAAGATCGTGAGAAAGCTCTACCCAGGTTTGTGTGAGAGTTAGTTTCTTGGAGTGTTCTGTTGCTAAGTTTATGTATGTTGTTTGGGTGTTTTGGAACGAGTGACTTTGAGAGTGAAACATTTGTCAGTGTTGAATGACATTTGCCAGTTGTCTTGCCATTTGGTGAGTGTGTCAAGGTCGTGTTGTAAGGTTTGTGCATCAGCTACTTGTACCGAGACAGCCTGAAACGATACCAGCAAATTAAGCGTTTCTAGATGATTTCAAGAACACCACCTCGCATGCGTAAGACCTTTTTAGCCTACGTCTCGTATCCTACTATCGGATTGTTGAAACAAGAAAACCTCATCACGAATTCACTCACCTTCCTACACCACCAGTTGAAATAAAACTCAAAATGTAACTTCATTACAAATAAAAAATTGAAATCCTAGTACATGTACATGACCCCTTATCGAAAATTTTGTTTGATAAACGTCAACAAAAGGTATTTTTTCTCATGAGCAGGACGCACTTGTGGCAAAACGGCGGCTCTAATGCTGGCTTCATACTTTCATGTCGCTTGCCACTGATCGGCATGACGCGATGAGCAGTGCAGCTAAACGGACATGAACATGGCTTATGATTGTCTGATACGTCATAGCATAGGGTTATATCAGGTTACTGCAGTAGGACCCTACATGTAGGCTATAGAGGTAATCAATATTGGTACTCAGTGACTTTCTGCTCATTGTATTGACAGATAGTGTTGTAAACTTGATTGCATAACATTACAATTGCGAACTGATATCCTTTGTATTTGAGTTGTCATTTTGATGGTATTAGAACTGTCATAATGGATGTAAACATTAAAAAAATGTCAACAAAACATGCTGCTGCAGAACTCTATGCCTGCGTACGTGTTCGCCGACAAACGAGGACACACACAAGATTTTTCACCCTAAACTGAGTCTGTGGACCTACTTCCAACCGAGGACTGTCCTCGGTCTCAAACTGCTGCAAAAGACCTCAAATGCATGCTAGATGCTTTAAACGCTATTTGCCTGAAACCGAGGACCACACATGTAAAAACTACCATCCGCAGGGTGATGGCTAAATTCCGTTTCGTATTATACACACAAAAAATCTGCCATTTTAGTCCACGGTTAGGCGATGAAAACATCATACACACGTCCTCGGTTAGATAGCAAAACACAATGTCCACGTTTGGAGGCAAACACAGACGGGGGGTGTGTGTGTGTGTGTCTGAGGGCCGATGACCGGGGCCGATGACACACATTCGATGGGTGTACATTGATAAGGCATTAAGGGGCCCTTTGAAATTCTAATCATTGAAAAGGTGTGTTTGAAATTGAAAACCACAAAAGGGGTTGTTTTTGGCCAAATTTTGTCCTCGATTTTGCTTGAAAAATGGGGGTAAATTTGATGAAAAATCATTGCAAAGGGGGCTTGAAAGATTTGGTAAACTCTCATGGTAATTTGGTTGTCAACTTTTGTGTTGAGTTGGGGCCGGGATATATACATAATACATGTACATACATTAGGTATGCTAGGTGAATTCAAATTTGCCATCAAACTGCATCATTTTATATAGTAATCAAATCAAAGCCCTGGCCTTGGCTTGAGTAAACAAAGCCAAAACTGAAAACCATTTTTTCATAGCACTTTCCGTAGCAAAGTTACATCTTGTCAAAGATTGACTTTCATCAAAAAGTTTCAGCTAGCAAAATTCCCCAAAACAGCATTTCGGGGGTGTTTCTAGATCTTAGTCTCATTATGATAGCAGCTTTTTTAATGGAACTGCTATCCAAATCCTCTAAAATTCCATGTGCGAGTGACTTATCACCATAAAAAATCATTTGGGTCAAGTGAAGTATAGAAAACATATTTATGTACGTTTCCTTCTTCGGCCAGTTGTTTTAAATTTCTATGTAATATGCATTGACATTGTCGGCGAATTTGGCTGACTAGCAAATTATGTGTTAACTAAGGTTTGCCTGGGTTACCTATCTACATGTACATGTACTATAATAATAAGCTTACTAAATTTATAGTAATTTTATGGCATGGATCCCGTGAAAAATAGTTAATATTTCTGGTTTTTTATTCTTATTATAGGTATCTCAACCAATCATATATATTCCTTACCTGTGTTATTTACACCATATATACTTCTCAGTTCTCACATTCTGTGATTTGGCTTGGTAAATTTCATGCATGAACCTTAACCATTTCGATTTCTGTTTCTGTCGACTTCCGGATTATTCATGTATGTAATATACCGTATTTCATGAGTTTACGCAGAAAAATGCGCATGCGGGAAATGGTGATATCATGAGTTTGCGCATCCCAAAGCTGCTCAAACCCAGCAATTCCTTGATATGCGCAGCTCTTAAAAGCTGCGTCCTTTTGGGATTTCCTGAGTTTGCGCATCATGCTCAAACTCGGGAAATCTGTGTTTTGCGCATCATGCTCAAACTCGGGAAATCTATGTTTTGAGCATCTGCGCATTCATGGGAATTTCCTAGTTTGCGCACGACCTAGTCTCTTTTTGCAGTCGTTTTAAATAAATAAATTAGTATATTTTAACCATGTTGAAAGCTCTGATGACGTTCAAAGACTAAACGAATGGCAAATTGTTAAGAACAAAATCTTTAAAAACAAAACAAGAAACAGTACCATTTGCGAGCATCGATTCATTTTGATATATCATATTATATATAAAGGCCCTATCCCGGGACCAGTATATTGGGCCTACACACAAATACCCCCACTCCCTATGCATACATCTATGCATGCCGAGGTTCACAGGTTGATGGTAGTCTTTTGATGAAATAGGCCTAAATGTTGGATAGTGAAATATAGAGATGTCATATTCAGACTAAAATAGCCAGAAGGGTTATTTCACTTGAATACCTTGTCATGTAGGCTTTTTTGAGTTATTATCGATATCTGTATTACTAATATTATTTGAGCATTTCATTTCAAAATACTGAGTGGATTATCCGATTTGTGTATAGGCTAGTGTGATAGGATGCATCATTATAACCATATAATTTCGGATCGTGCTTGTGTGAAAAACGCACGTACTGAAAGTCAAGTTTGCTTAGCCGAGTGTCATGTCATGATCACGAGTCTAATAGGGCCTACTTTTAGGCCCAATGCTACTTTGCCTTTTGAAAGATCAAGCACAATTATCAATAATATTATCATCATATCCTTTGTTTTCAAAAATGCTGATAATTTTTCATCTGATCTTTTGAGGAGTGCATTATAGTATAGGGTCATTTGGTGAAAAGCTCAAATCCTCTGACTCTTTCAGCATGTTCAGAGGATTTGAGTCCTTCTTTAAAGTTTTGAAATGCTAAAAGTCTATAAGTATATCCTGTCCTGTGAGTCCTTTCTTAAAGGAGCATACCGGTACGTATTGGAACAAAGTTGTGCATATTTAGACCATGGTCTAAAACATACTATTTTGGGTTTTTTCAGGGCCATGACATAATTAAGATTAACAGGTTACATCGGCGTTCTGGACCATCTCCTCCTCACACTGTGATGAGTTCCCCAGTCATTGGTTACAGCTCAGTCGATATATTATTAGGCCTATATAGCCTAGTAGGTACATGCAGTGTCATTTGGTGAAAAGCTCAAATCCTCCAATTCTTTCCTCGAGTGTCCTTCTCTCTTAAGTTTCTTTCCATATTAAGGTCATTTCTTTCTTTTCTTTAATTTCTGTCTTTGATTATTTGTTAAATTTCTTTTCTTTCTTTCTTTAATTTCTGTTTTTCTTTCTTAAATTTCTTTTTCTTTCTTTCTATTTCTCTTTCTTTCTATCTTTCTTTTTCTCCTTCAATTTGATAATGGTGTGCAACTGTCATGAGCCCGGGGTCAAGAGATGAAGTCATTAATGTAGGCCTACGATCGTTTTAATGTTTTTCAACACTGCCTCATGCGGATTTTTGACATTATTTATAATGTCTAAACAATGTCAAAGCTTCAATAGGAATTGGTCAACTTAATGTTTGAAATCACCGGAATAGACAGGGAAATCTCAAATCTTTCTTGTTTAGCATTTAATTATGTTTACGAATTGATCGACAATAACGTGTTTAGTGATATAGGGCCGGTTTTGATTTTATTTTAAACTCCAGAATTCGTTATTTTTCCTGTTTCCTGTTCCTGTGATACCTGATTCTCTCTTCCAATACGATGGGATAATTGTGTCAAAAACTGCACTGCTAATCACTATACTAGTATCTTGCACCACATTTTTAAACATAGGGTCATTTGGTGAAAAGCTCAAAGCCTCTGATTCTTTCACCAAGTGTCCTTCTTTCTTGAGTTTATTTCTTTATTTATTTCTTTTATTTTCTTCTTTCTTTCTTTCTTATAAAGCTGTCCGCAAGAGCCTGGGGTCAAGAGATGAAGTCATAATGTAGGCCTACGATCGTGTAATGTTTTTCAACCCTGCCTCATGCTGATTGTTGTGCGCATATGATAGATGTTGAGCGCATAATGCGGAAAAGTACCTTTTGAGCTCACTATGTAACTGGCATCACAAACGCCTCATCAATATATTATACAGGTCCTATATTTACCTAACAAAGCACACTCCTGGTTTTTACATATCTATGCCTACTATAGGCACCAGTAGCGTAGCCAAGGGCGGCAGGCCCTCCCCACCCCCCCGTGAGAAGTCTTGACCCTTTGCCGCCCTGATATTTAAGATTTCGAAAACTGCACTGCTAAACACTATATCTTGCACCACTTTTAAACATAGGGTCATTTGGTGAAAAGCTCAGATTCTTTCACCAAGTGTCTTTCTTAAGTTTATTTCTTGATTTCTTTCTTTTATTTATTTATTTATTTCTTTCTTATAAAGCTGTCAAGAGCCTGGGGTCAAGAGATGAAGTCATAATGTAGGCCTACGATTGTGTAATGTTTTTCAACCCTGCCTCATGCTGATTGTTGTGCGCATATGATAGATGTTGAGCGCATAATGCGGAAAAGTACCTTTTGAGCTCACTACGTAACTGGCATCACAATTGATTGTCTTTTTGTCTTTGCAAATTACTGATTTCTAGCAAACACCACACCTATATATTATATTTATTATAATATTAATCATGTACTTATTTATGAAAAGGGGTACTAACTATTCTGATGATTGACAGCTATATTGAATATATACAAATGGATAGGCCTATTCTACATGCGGCATTGCGCGGTGCTCCTTTATTAAAAGGAAATCCCTGTTTGGACACGGTCAACATGGTCGAAGCGCTTATAAACCAGGCCTAATTCTTTGTTGAATAATAGTATTTTCACGTCACGAATGCAACATGGCATTCGCCTGTAGGCCTACATAATAACTTTAGAATGTAAATTTGATAATAACTAAATTATCAATTATCAGTTTCACCCGTATAGGCAGGGACAGATTTAAGCGGTGGTCCGGTGGCCCTGCCATAGGGCCTGCACTTTGGCTCGTTTTTTGCAGGTTTACATGGTCCAATAATCACAAGATGACTGACATGTGGTAACAAAGGAAGCAGTCACTGCAATTTGATTATGTCCCATATGATTGGCCATTCAAGACACCCCTGTGAATATACTATAGCGGCCTTTTCAAAATATAATACCTGTTTGCTTGACTGTATTGACAATACCCGGGAACAATACACACAGTATATGCATTGGACAAACTTTTTACAATAAGCATATGATAAGTGATGATGTGACCTCCAGATTTATACATCGTTCGTCTCGCACACTGACAACATTTGATTGAATGGACTGTAGGCTACTGCGCCGTGATTACGGTGAAGGACACCTGTTCAAATCCTTTGTTTGGAGCCAATCGATAAAAGCATGCAGGGCCTCTATACCCATGTACAGTTTATCCCTACATAACCTATGTCTTGAATACGCTGGCAAAGTTATGTAATAATCGGATTAATACTATATAGCAGTAGGTAAAAACAAGTTTTGAATAATCCGCGCTATAAAGTCTCATTCAGTGATCCCAGCGAAAGTGAAAAAAAAAATCAAATTGTTACGTTTATAAATTTTTTTAATGAAAAACAAATGGCAAAAAAACAAAACAGGAAAACGACAGTATTGACGAAGTTGAAGACCCATTCAAATACATGTAGCTAATTTATATACTGTCAGTACCGGTATATAAATTACAGACTCACGTAAATGCATTATTTTTGTCTTATAGACACACGGCGCGGCTTTCGGCTGAACCACTGCACTAGCATGTTAGCACATCTATGACAATGACGAAAGGTACAAAATCAGCCATAGGCCTTTAGATATAGCAGAAGACACAAAAGTGGTGTTTTATGACCTTTGACATTCTTTTGTGGCGAGTGACATGGTCTTTCAATTCACGCCGAGTGTCCTTGACAGGTTTGACTATGCTTCAGTGGTCATGAAAGAACTCAAAAGATAACCTCTGCCCCAATAATCCCAAGCAATTGTCTGAAACTGCTCCTCGGATCATAAGAACTCAGTCCTCAAATGATAGTCATAATAATGTCCAAAATATAAAAATTACTGACTATCATTGAAGACTGAGTTCCGCAGTCTAGTATCCAAAATCTGAATTTCAATCAAAAAATCACTGAATGGGCCTTTAGTTCCCTCCTCTCCTTACCCTGGCAATATAAATCAAAGAAAAATAAAGAAAAAAATAAAGAAAACAAGAAAAGAAAATTAACCAAATTAAGGGATCTGTTTTGAGCGTTTCGATAGTATTTTTGAGGGACATGAGAGCACATCAGACATATCGAATTGCATTCTGATACGAAGAATGTCTTTCTGATATCAAATAAATTTCATTGTTTGAAATTCACGATATAATACAAATTTTATGACAAATTATTAAAATTTGATATTTTTCACATTTTTGATAGTCCTCGAAGTAAATATCATAAATCTAATGTTATATTCTTAAACAGTCCCTGGCATACAGATACCATACATGTATAGGCCTATGTATAGTAAATTTGTCTGCTTTATCTGTTTTGTGCTGTTTAAGCAAATAGTTAAACATAATTTCCATAAAATGTAAGCTTTTACTGTCAGATATGTCCCCTTTTAATTTTGAGCAGAACAAGTGAGGTAAAGCAAAGAAAATTGAAATTTACTACTACTATAGCGCCAATGAATGTTATACGATTGTAAAACGGTACGATCCTCTGGGTGTGTGTGTGTGGGGTGTGTGCGTATGTGTGTCCTGCACGCGTATTTTTTTGCTGCAACTATAACGGGACGCAATACGATACCGGTAATGCTATAAGAATCAAACTTACAAGAAAGATGGCTCTTGTCAAATCCTACAATTCTGTCAGATAAAATATGCATATTTGCATTAAATTTTTAATTAATCGACATAATTGATTAATTAATAAATATATTATTTAATGATTTACCATAATTCCAAATATGTCAAACAATATGTCAAATTAAAGCTAATGAAATGCTTTATAAATTGGTCAGAGCGCATTTTGCAGAATGCATTTAGTACTTTAGTTACATGATTCCAAACATTCTATTCCAATTTTTTGCTATACACGCATAGGAGCTGTACTTTTAAAATCCGCGCCTAATCAATAATAATAGTCTTTCACTCCATTGTCAAAGTCATGCGCGTATTTTGGGGGGGCTTTGGGGGGCGCCAGCCCCCCGGGGTAAAAGCAGGGGGCGGCAAAAATGAAGGGGCGGCGGATGAAGAAGGGGCGGCAAAAACAGGGCCGGCAAAAACGAAGTGGCGGTAAAAATAATTAGTAAACAAAAAAGGCGGAAAAAAAAAAAAAAAATGGTACTATACATCGAAATGTGTTGCTTTTTGGGCGCTTGCGCCTGAAACCGTTTTTTTTGTTTGTTTTTTTTTGCTCTTCACTTTTTCAAACGACCGAGAAAAAAATTGGGTCAACCTTTTCGGGCTGTTGAGGAAGGGGCGGCAAAATTGAATTTTCTTCAGCCCCCGGGGTTGGGGCGGCCACGGTACGCCACTGAAAGTACTGTGCTCCCTGTAGCATTATGGAGTGACCAGGTCCTAGAGCACATCACTCCACGCCATATATAAATTCTCCCAGTCACATTTCCCCAATATGAAATTTAAAAAAAGTTAAAATATAATTTTACTTCTTTTAAAGTTTGGCAGAGGCGGGGTTCGAACTCACGGCGCACCACGACGCTTTGGAGATGCTCTATGAGCCTAGCGCCTTAGACCACTCGGCCACTTGTCTTGATGGAATCTTTTACGAAACGTATTTGAAGATATAATCGCAACTTCAATATAGGCCTACCACGTGACAAGCAAAAGCAGAAAACGTACCATATTTTGGAATTTTATTTGCCTAAAAACATTAATGTGTATTAATAGCGCTCAATTGTTGTTAATCCGACAATAAACATGATAAATACGCGTCTATATGGACAATACATTATATCGATTTTGACATGTGCTCGCACGGTGTCAGTACATTTCCATGGTCAGTAAAATACTATAGAGGAACCTACCATTTTTCTTGTATACACGTTCGATGTTTTTATCAATTACATAAAAAATCCATTTTAGACCCCAAATGTTTCATTATACCATTATGGAATTTGAGCAAATCAATTACCGACACAAGCAGGTATACAGTGTATTATTTTAATTTTTATTTCGTATCTCAGGAGTACAGCTCACTTGGTAAGGCATCAGAATTTGGTACACTAGCGCTTCGAACTTTAAATCGGAAGGTGGTGAGTTCGAGCCTCATCACGGTCACATTAATTTTATAAACCAAATATTGTTCGAACTTTTCATATTTGTGTTTCTTTTATTGTTTCTTTTCTTTGTCTTTTTTTTTCTTGTTTTCTTTATTTTTTCCTTAATTTTCTTTGATCCATATTGCCAGTGTAAGGAGAGGAGGAAACTAACGGCCCATTCAGTGATTTTTTTATCCGGACGATCGTAAAAATCGTCAAAATTCAGATTTTGTACAAGATCTGTGCGGAACTCAGTCTTCAATGATATAGTCAGTAATAATCTTTTGGTCATTATATGACTATCATCATTTGACGACTGAGTTCTTATGATACATCATCCGAAGAGCAGTTTCAGACAATTGCTTGGGATTGTTGGGGCAGAGGTTATCTTTTGAATTCTTTCATGACCACCGAAGCAGAGTTAAACCTGTCAAGGACACTCGGCGTGAATTGAACTGACCATGTCACTCGCCACAAAAGAATGTCAAAGGTCATAAAACATCAACTTGGTGTCTTCTGCTAGTGGTTCAGCCCTAAGCCGCGTAGGCCTATTTAAGACAAAAATAATGCATTTACGTGAATCTGTAATTTATATACTGACAGTATATATAAATTAGCTACATGTATTTGAATGGGGCTTCAACCTCGTCAATACTGCCGTTTTCTTGGGTTTTGTGCCAATTTTGTTCATTAAAAATTTTTATAGAAGTAACAATTTGATTTTCGTTTTCACTTTCGCTGGGATCACTGAATGGGGCTTTGCAACCCGGGTTTGCAACGCGATATATTCAAAACTTGTATTCACCTACTGTTATAGCATTAATCCGATTATTACACAACCTCGCCAGCGTATTCAAGACATCCAATGCAAATAATCACCTAGATTATGACGTATCATACCGTAAATATGGCGGAGTACTCAAATTCATTCAACAAAAGCATGATTACAAGCTATTGCAATCTACCGCGACAGCTCGTCTCACACACATAACAAATGCACAAATACGATCAAATAGGTTGACGACAACGTTTGATTGAATGCACTGCATTGTGACATGATTACGGTGAAGGACACCGGTTCAATTCCTTTGTATGGAGCCAATCAATAATTTCACGCACATCCTCTATTATTGCCCAATTATTGCCCGGGATGATTGCACACTGTAAAAGAGCTATTGTTATAATGTTTGATGAATCGTGTTTAACTACCGTATTTGCTTAAGAACGGCACAATACAGATAAAGCAGACAGATTGACTACATGTAGTACATGTATATACATATAGGGAATGTGTGTGAGTCGAGTATTACCTAATTATAATAGGGGCGTATCCAAAAATGAATTCACGCCCCTTCCAAATGTCAAGCCAAAGTGCAGGCCCTATGGCCAGTGGATTTTGCATTGGGCCAGTATAACTTCCAGCAATGCTGACCCGACGGGCCACTGGATATTTGAGCCTGATATAACAGTTCTCATATGAGACAAGATATAATCAGTGATTGACATAATTTGACACAGTTTCTGCTCCATTTGTCACCTGTGTGCAGTTTATAGTTAGTTTCGTATATTAATTCTTATTCTTGCATTGCATGCAAATTGGAAATAATTATATGGCCGCTTCCTATACACCAATCCGAGAAGCGTTTACTGCATTTGGCCCTCTATTGACGGAACCACAGATGTACCAGTGCGGGAGATTTAATTTGTTCAATCAATTCATGATCGTGTATTGAAAATCACTGTTGTGTACAATTCAGTATAGCACACTAACAAGTAATTGATAGAACCCCCGGCCTTGGGACACCGCAGTTTTACGTCGGGGACACCGCAGTAATGGCGTAGTCGGATTGATGTATACAGACCCGTATAAATTTTTCAAAGAGGAAAGTTTGGAAGTTAATTCGAGTAGGGTATGCAAATGTCTTCCAAATTCTAGGTGGAAAATTTTTTGCGTGTTTTTTTCTCATTCTTTCTAAAAACTATCCCTATACTCCAACATGTTCAGCATTCAAACATGCCCAATCACGCCATTTAAATTATAATTTCTCGGGCTTGCATCGTTTATTTTCCGATCCTCGCATATATTAATGTGTGTTTCGCATTGTCTTACGCCCTGCCAGGGTGAAGCATATAGGCCACCTCCTTCTTCATGTTTACAAAGTGATTGCATTATATAATGCCCCAGCAAACACAAAACGTTTTCGACATCATTCGCAAAAGGTTATAAAAGGTTGTCAGAAAACATTTAAATGTCGGGTTATATAAAGGGTATATTAATTATTAAGAGTATAAAACGTTTTCATAACCTTAAAAAACATTTTTTGATAATCTACTGCTCAGCAAATAAAAATGTTTTACAGAAAACGTTTCAATATCGAGTTATATAAAGGGTATAAAAACGTTTTAATAACATTCTAAAAACATTCTTGAAAACTTGATACAAAACATTCTAAACAGAATATTGTTTTGGGGTTAAAAAATATTTTTCGAAAAATGTTTGCCCAAAATATTTTCAATAACGTTTTACAAACGTTTTCATGACCTTTATATAACCCGACATTTAAATGTTATTAAAAGGTTTTGAAAAAACATTTTAAGAACATTTCTGTGTTTGCTGGGTTCAAATATTTGAACATAATGTTATTTAAGTATGACACAATATTTGGCAAAAATGTTGGCAAAAATAGTTAACAATAACATTTTTAGAAAACATTTAAAAATATTGTAGTGTGTTTTCATACAAAACGTTTTAAAACGTTACCATGACCTTTATATAACCCGACAATTTAATGTTATTAAAACGTTTTTACCTAAACCAAAAGATAACTTATTTAAAACGTTTTTAAAACGTTTTTGTGTTTGCTGGGGCGTTATAGGGATAATATATACGTAGGTCTTCCATATCAGATATGGAAGCACAGAAGTTGGTCGTTTTATGCCGTGTGCATGGTCAGGCTGTAGACTGTATAATGGCATCCTTTAATTAGATAATTAATTAAGATCTTTGTAAAGGGGTGACTTTCTTTTTCAAATAAGACAATAAAATATATTTCTTTCTTATTTCCTTTCTTTTCTTTTCTTTTCTTTCTTTCTTTCTTTCTTTCTTTCTTTCTTTCTTTCTTTCTTTCTTTCTTTCTTTCTTTCTTTCTTTCTTTCTTTCTTTCTTTCTTTCTTTCTTTCTTTCTTTTTCTTTCTTTCTTTCTTTCTTTCTTTCTTTCTTTCTTTCTTTCTTTCTTTCTTTCTTTCTTTCTTTCTTTTTCTTTCTTTCTTTCTTTCTTTCTTTCTACACTACAACATGTTCAACATTTAAACATGTTAAATAAGTGATTGCAATAATGTGTTTAGCGATATATTTAATTTTAAACATCATATAACTCGTTATTTTTACTGTTCACGCTCTCACATAGGTCTTCCATATCTGGGCATACCAAATACCCAGATTTGGAAGCATAGAAGTGTGTCGTTTTATGCCGTGTGTATGGCCAGGCTGTAGACTGCATGCCCTATAATAGCATCCATAAGGTGATGCCTTTATTTTTCAAATAAAAAAATAAAATATATTTCTTTCTTATTTATTTTCTCTCTTTCAGTGACTTTCTTTTACTTTTAGTCCACATTTTTAACAAAACATTGCTTTGTCTTTTTGGTGGTTTTTTTTCTTTCTTTTTAATACTATCCTTCAATATACTTTTAAGTATGTTCAGCATTCAAACATGTTTACAAAGTGATTGCATTATATAATGCGTTTAGTGATAATATATATATTTCATTTTAAACTTCATAACTCGTTATTTTTCCTGTTCACGCGCCCACATAGGTCTTCCATATCTGGGTATATCAAATACCCAGATTTGGAAGCACATAAGTTGGTCGTTTTATCCCGTGTGCATGGTCAGGCTGTAGACTGTATAGCATCCTTTAATTAGATAATTAATTAAGATTTTTGTTTGTAAAGGGGTGACTTTCTTTTTCAAATTAGAAAATTAAATTAAATTTCTTTCTTATTTGTTTTCTCTCTCTCAGTGACTTTCTTTTTATTCCACATTTTTTGACAAAACATTGCTTTGTCTTTTTTCGCGTGTTTTTTCGTTCATTCTAAACACTATCCCTCAATATATTTATCAAATTTGCAAATTAGAAAATTATATTTCTTTCTTATTTGTTTTTTCTCTTTCAGTGACTTTCTTTTAATTTTATTCCATATGTTTTAACAAAACATTGTTTTGTCTTTTTAGCATGGATGTTATGAGTTATTATATAATAATAAACAGTTTTGAACTGATTTTCTTTCTTTCATTTGTTTTTCTTCCTTTCTTTTCATCTAAAATCGGGCTAATTATTATATTTTGAAGGACGGATTCGTTTGTTTCCTTTCTTTTCATCTAAAATCGGGTTATCGGAAAGACTGAATGGACAGGGAACCCATCTTTTTTTTATTCCGCAAGTTTCTTTCTTCCTTCCTTCCTTCCTTCTTTTTTTCTTAGTGCTATAAGCACTATCCCTCAATATACTCAAACATGTTAAACATTCAAGTTTAGTGATATAGGGGCTTAGAAGTGTGATTTCATTTTAAACTTTAAACCTTTCGACAGCCATGGTGTTACCGTGTCTATGATTTATTAAACATTTTCATACAAAAGAAAGATGTCTGATTTTAAATTTGTTTTTTTATCAATGATAAGAATCTGGTTAAATTATAGAATCCATTGATTTTATATATATTATACAGATTCCATCAATTAATAATAGCACACCAGTCAATGATTAATACCAAAGAATTCAATATCCTAGCCATTCAGCTATTGTTCCTATTATATAACGTGACATTGCGCTAATCACCTTGTCAAGTGGACAATTGTTATGATATCCTTTCCTGTATCGTTTATCATTATTTTATTATTATAACCAATATAGTTCCCAAAAGGTACTTATTTTGTTAGATGAACAACTAAGTAAATAATAATAAATCAATTAATGATAAAATATGTTATGATAATAAATAAATAAACAGCCTATAAATAGATAAAAGATACATTATAAATACATAAGTAACAGAAGAAAGAGAATAATTATATAAACAAATTAAATTCTCCAATGTGACTTTTATTATAATACAAATAGTCCGGCTAATATCAATAATAAAACCACAGTATATTTATAATAATATTAATAACACTAATAATAATAACAATAATACAATAATAATAAGAAGAAGAATAAGAATAATAAAAATAATAACAATAATAATAATAATAATAAATAATAATAATAATAATAATAATAATAATAATAATAATAATAATAATAATAATAATAATAATAATAATAATAATAATAACACTAATAATAATAATAATAATAATAATAATAATAATAATAATAATAATAATAATAATAATATACAATTCTGATGATAGAAAGCAAAATTAAATCTTCAGAGCAATAATTTCCTCCGTTTTGACAGTTGTACCGTCCGTGATCATGAATTCATGATGCAATTTAGTTTTACGTGTTGACTTCGCTCCATACATACGTTCATGCTCATTTCAAGGAAATTCCTAGTTTGCGCAGGCTGCTCAAACTCGGAAATTCGGCTGTTTGAGCATGCGCATATCAAAGAAATTCCCAGTTTGCGCACGCTGCTCAAAATCGGAAATTCGGCTGCGCAAACTAGGGAATTTGTTCAAATGCGCATCTTAATTAATTACGTGCGCAAAGTCGAGATATCACTGAAATGAGCATGCTCAAAGTCGGGAAATCACTACTATGCGCATGCGCAAAACGGTGCGTCCTTTCTTGATATCCGGGGTCTCACATAGCTCGATTATTGCTTGGTGCTCCTCAAAAAAAGAGGATTTTAAAACAGCACGCCAAAAAAGTTATCCATGGCCGCTTCCACATAATCAGAAGGTAAGAAGTGCCATTATAATCTGTTGAAAAATCGGTTAACAAATAAATATTATACAACATAATTAGTAGCATCATCAACTTAAGAAACAATTCGGATAATTGGTGATTTTTGGCTGATTATACAATCGTTAGATAACGGGCAGAACCCGTGTAAAATCGGTTGAAAAATAAGCTTTATCATCATGATCATGCATGGATGATGAGGTTCATTCAATCATTAGGTAACTCAGGCAAACCTTAGTTCAGTTGGAGGGCCATTTAACTTTGACGCGCTATTATTAAATTGTACGCTATGAATACGCACACAACGAAAATTCAAATTTGCTTGGTTTTGGTTGCAGTTTTAAAAGCTTCCAAAATTCAATCTACAACTCCTAATAGCTATATATTTTATATATAACTACAAGAAAGGCTTTCAACATTCCATATATGTTCACAAAAAATACTGTAACTTTGCAAGGAATATGATATGGGCACATAAACACAAATTTTTGTCACGAATTGAGATAAAAGAGTAACAAAAACTACTTTAATTTAAAAATGGTGCGAGTTCAAAAATCAGAAATTTGCATATGATTAGAAACATGGCTTATTATCCTCATATTAAAAAATCAAGATTTTTGTTGGTTAAGACAAAAACCTGCCGGGATGAAAAGGGTATTTTACAAGACGGAAAAATACCAGTATTCAGTAGGCCATGCGACAACAACATTGAGAAGGTTCATGAGAGCAGTGTTAAACTGCGCACGCGTATTTCACTGAACGCAGATGAATGGCGCGCTTAGGCGCAACAAAAGTCGCTAGCGCGTGTATGTACTCGCTCATGGTGTCAAGTCACGCGGTATTGTTATGAACTTGTTTACTTAATTTTCGTCGATGGGCCGAATCTGGGTAACCAATTTAAACCATTATAACAACTTTGAATTTTAAGTTCAAAATTTGGGACAAAGACTAATCGATAGATAAAGGTTGAAATTACTTGTCTGGCTAAAAAGTAGAATGATTAAAGCGTTAAGACAGAAAATATCCGGGTTAGAAGTCCTTAGCAACGAAAATAAATTTGAAGATAAAACAAACGCAAAAATCACGAATTCTAACGACAAAAGAAGACAAAATGGAAATCAAGTAGAGAATTGTGAAGATATTTTCAATACAAGTTATTTGTAAATTGCCGAAGATGATTGGCTACACATAATACGATACATTTCAAATCGAATTTTCCATGGGAAAGGTAAAAAGCATACCCAAGAGTGCGACGGTCATTTTTGCAAAGGTCGCGTACGTTAATAATTTGACCTTTAACGGAAAACGCGCATGATGGCCCTCCGACTGAGTTAACACATTTGCTAGTCAGCCAAATTCGTCGACAATGTCAATGCATATTTACATAGAAATTTAAATTAAAACAACTGGCCTAAGAAGGAAACGTACATAAATATGTTTTCTATACTTCACTTGACCCAAATATATGATTTTTTATGCCTGGTGATAAGTCACTCGCACATGGAATTTTAGAAGGATTTGGATAGCAGTTCCATTAAAAAAAGCTGCTATCATAATGAGACTAAGATCTAGAAACACCCCCGAAATGCCGTTTTGGGGAACTTTGCTAGCTGAAACTTTTTGATGAAAGTCAATCTTTGACAAGATGTAACTTTGCTACGGAAAGTGCTATGAAAAATGGTTTTCAGTTTTGGCTTTGTTTACTCAAGGGCTTTGATTTGATATATAAAATGATGCAGTTTGATGGCAAATTTGAATTCACCTAGCATACCTACATTCATATATCTCTTCTTCTTTCTAATATTAGTGCCTCCCTCACAGGCTTCTCGTTAGTGTGCGTGCATCCAGACGCGTATTTTACATTTTAATTTGGACGCAAGTTCACATGGCTAATCAAGTATTTTGCGTCGGCATGTGGATGCAGACAAAACTTCGAAAATTTTATCATTAAAATTAATTGATGATAAAAAAAAGAAATTTTTATTCTTTTAATATATTTTTAAGATAATAAAAGCCCCAAAATGTTGACCCACCTGCTAAAAATTGAAGTAAATTCTGCAATATTTGTAAATGCAATGTCAGCACAATCAAACTTGCCAACCGAATTTCATCTACATGTATGCAAATGAGCAAAAGCACTTCTACTAAAAAACTATAAATGACTATCACATGCTCAAAACCAACCAATCACGTGCGTGAGATTGGTCACTTTTTGGTAGAATTTCATGAGAAAAACCATCATGAATATTGCTTGCGAACAAGGAAATGCACGACCGAGCAATGTAAACAAGAGCATGACTGCATGAAACAAACTTCCATTTACGCTAAACTAATTCCTTCTTTACCATAACAAATTTTTAAATCAAGTTACGAAAGGATGAAATTAAAGCTTTTATGACACTCACAAATTTTGTGCGTTTTCATGCTGTTAAATTAAAAAGTCATTTTTCAAACAGCTATAACTTCCGTTCGGTAGCATGTATTCCCATTCTGAAAAATGGAGTGACAGCCCGCCATCTTTAATTTTCCGAAAATCATCAATCGGCACTTTCCGGATCTTCATAAAAGCTTGTTTTCATTCATAAATCCACCTCGGCTTTTTCCGATGGCTGCCGAATCTGGTCATGTGCTGGGCTCATGAATAATTAATTAGATGGACTGGCTGGTTTCAATTGGGGTCGTGCAGTGGCGCCATTGCCGGCCCATGTAATTTGGTTCCCGGTAGCTTCTATTGCAAAATCCTGCAGTGGCAATGGAGCAAGTTTGATTGTGGTCAGGAAATCGTGCACTTTTTGCATGCTTTCCGAACGATCGCTGTTTGATGTAGGTATCCCAGCCAGGCAAACCTTAGTTAACACATTTGCTAGTCAGCGAAATTCGCCGAGACCGGGGCCCAAACACAATGCATATTTACATAGAAATTTGAATTTTTTTTTCGAGAATAGGCCGGTGAAGGAAACCTACATAAATATGTTTTCTATACGGTACTTCACTTGACCCAAATATATGATTTTTTTATGGTGATAATCAAGTCGCACATGGAATTTTAGAGGGATTTTGATAGCAGTTCCATTAAAAAAAGCTGCTATCGCCATGAAACTAAGATCTAGAAACACCCCTAAATGCCGTTTGGGGGAATTTTGCTAGCAGAATCTTTTTTATGAAAGTCAATCTTTGACAAGAGGTAACTTTGTTACGGAAAGTGCTATGATCAAGATGACAAAAATGTTTTCAGTTTTGGCTTTCTTTACTCAATGGCTTTAATTTGATATGTAAAATGATGCAGCTTGATGGCAAATTTGAATTCACCTAGCATACCTATTTGATGGCTGGGGAAGTTCCGATTGATTTTTGGTTTATAACAAGCAAGCATGCTGGACTCAACATGTGCCGCTAACGTGCGGTTAATGTTTATTTAATTATTTATCACAACCTGACAATATTCAATTTTTAATATTTTATGTTTATTTTCTCATAAATAACTAGGTTTCCTTTAATATGGTATTATTGTTACGATGAATAAAAGCAATTTTAAAGACAAAATCCAAATGATAACCTTTTTTTTTATTATTTGTGGTAGCGCGTGTTTTAGCTTTGTAGCATCAACAACACGTTAATTTTAAAAAGAAATGCGAAATAAAATTACTGAATCTAAAATTTGCTCAAGATTGACAGACTTTGCTCATGTTTTTGCACCTGTTTTTGACCACGTTTCATTTAGTTTAACCCATTTAGTTTAACCCATTTGTTTAAAATCACTTAATTATACCATAGCCCTATGTGCCAGATGAGCACATTTGAAACGGTAAGTCTCTACTCCTTGTCGTTTCCGAGAACCGGCCTATTGAAAATTGGGTCAGACCCTACACCCATCGAATGTGTGTCATCTGCCCGGTCATCGGCCCTCAGACACACACACACACAGGCATAGAGTTCTGCAGCAGCATGTTTTGTTGACATTTTTTAATGTTTACATCCATTATGATAGTTCTAATACCATCAAATGACAACTCAAATACAAAGGATATCAGTTGGTAATTGTAGGTATGCCAGGTGAATTTAAATTTGCCATCAAACTGCATAATTTTATATATCAAATTAAAGCCCTTGAGTAAAGAAATCCAAAACTGAAAACCTTTTTGTCATAGCACTTTCCGTGGCAAAGTTACATCTTTTCAAAGATCGACTTTCATCAAAAAGATTCTGCTAAGAAAATTCCCCAAAACAGCATTACGGGGCCGCAGGCCTCGAAATAAGCCAGAATTTCTGAGGGCCATTTGGGCCCTTGATCTTAAATGTTTGAGGACCCTCACAAATTTTTGTGGGCCCGAAATTTGGGCCATTGGTTTTAACCTATGAACCCCACAAAAAAGTGAGAAAAATTGCCACAAAGTTTTGCGGGCCATTTGGGCCCACCGGATGTGAAATTGCGGGCCCTCACTGATTTTCGGGGGCCGAGGGCCCTTGGGCCCTCCTTATTTCGAGCCCTGTACGGGGGTGTTTCTAGATCTTAGTCTCATGATGATAGCATGTGTGAGTGTCTCATCACCATAAAAAATCATATATTTGGGTCAAGTGAAGTATAGAAAACATATTTATGTAGGTTTCCTTGACCGACCTGTTCTTGAAAAAAATTGAAATTGAAATTTCTATGTAAGTATGTATTGTGTTTGGTCCCCGGTCTAGGCGAATTTCGCTGACTAGCAAATGTGTTAACTAAGGTTTGCCTGGCATACCTACAATGTAGTAAATGTATTTTCTTACGGAGCTATTAGCTGTTGAACAAAGGTTGTTCAGCGATTGTATAATAATATCGCATTGATCGATTGGTTATTCAGGCGTTTCATTGAAGGATGAAAGTGATCACTTTACGGGAGGAGCTGCTGCGACAAGGCGTCATATCCCATGTGAATGTTGTTTTTGTGTGTATTTATTATGTTTAGGGAAACAGCGGCAGCGCCAGATGAAAATGTTTTATTCAAGCGTTTAAGCGCAGCGCATTTAGCGAATAATTGTAATGTTATGCAATCACGTTTACAACACTATCTGTCTTACAATGAGCAGAAAGTCACTGAGTCACGCCATTTCAAGTACCAATATTGATTACCTCAAGTGGCCTTCTGCAGTAATCAGATATAAACCCTGTGTGATTTCTATGTTATTTTGCAATAACAAAACTATGTTTTCCTTGATTTTGGTATGAAATTGAGCAAATAAATTTCAATGTCATGTCAATTTGGAGTTATTAAGGGGGTACTACACCCCTGTGGTAAATTTGTGACTATTTTGCATTTTTCTAAAAAAATAATAACACACTGGTATTGTAACAAAAGTTATTTATATTATTGGGGCAAGGAATCAATTACTACACTGAAATTGCAGTGACTCAAGACAAGCGGTTCAGTATATATGATAGGAAACAAGGTACATCCTAGCGGTACCTTATTTATTATCATAAATAACGAACCGCTTGACTTGGGTCACTGAAATTCCAGTGTAGTAACTGAATTCCTTGCCCCTATAATATACATAACTTTTGTTACCAGTGTGTTATTAGTTTTTGAGAAAAATGCAAAAATAGACACAAATTTATCGAAGGGTGTAGTACCCCCTTAAGGGCAACTAAAACTGATTTGAGGTAAGTTTCATCTGTTTGGAGTCTGTATTGGCTATTCTGATGGAATTACTGCAATGTAAACAAACTAACTCATGGCCCATATGAACATGGTGTACTGGTTTTCACTTTTCAGTACCCTGTTTTCCATGGGTGACTGTAGGAACCCATGGATTCGATCCATGTAGTCAGACCCCCCATTTTTTGGGCACGCGTGTCGCGACATTAATTTTCTTCTGAGTTTAGACATCCATATCTTCCCCAAGGGGTAAGCTACTGAGGGTGTGAGTGAGTCCCGGGAATTTGAGTCCCGCCCGAGAATCCTATTACCTGGGCAGGAAATTCCCTGCCCGGGTACCTGAAATTAAAAAAAAAAATTCAATGCATTTTGATATCATTAATAGAGTATGACATGAATACAAAATATCAATTTTCTTATTAAAAACACAAAACACCGTGCAAAATTAATTAATTAATTTTTTTTAGGTCAACCATGATTGAATGATCCTAGCATTTAGATCTAGGTCCAGGGACACTACAAAACCGGAAAAAATAACTTTAAAAAAAATCATACCCCTATAAGCTACAGGGCTACAAATTGGAATCTAGGGTGTCTTCTTTGACACAAATAACCAGATTCTGGACTCAAAAAAATGTATCACATCCCCATTTGCTGATATAGACATCTAAAATGCATGTTTGTGCTGACGCCATGACAAATTCCTGTATTTGACCCCTCTACTCTTCATACTAGATGTCAGACATCATCTATTTTGCCTTTAGTAGGCAATATAGGTTCAGGTGTGACCCCTATAGCAGGTAGACCACTCATTGGCTTAATAAAAATTTTACAAGGGCTCGAAGATGACTCCTCAGCCAAAAGAACCCCTGTTCGTGACCCCATTTGACCTTGTGGGAAATAATCCACCATAACCAAACTCACACAAATTCAAAATACTTACATGATGTTCCTCTACCAGAAATCTTAGTGGTGTCAAGCCATCTTCATGGTTAAAATAGTGTTTGAATCTCTCATTGAAATACACAGTAAATTGATGAACTTTGCATTCTGGGTATTAGAGCATTAATGCCAATTCGTCGGCTGTATTCCATAGTGGCGTATAGTGATTTTTGGTCATTTTTTTGAAAATTGGCACATATGTTTTTAATTATGTTCTCTTTCATTTTTTCTAAGTCTCATCAGTCATAATTAGCTAATTAATTAGTAATTAATTAATTAAATGTATGCGATAGTTACAAAGTGACATTTTTCAGTATTCCATAGTGGCGATCGACCATACGCCACTTTTTATACACATTTTATAATTATGAAATATCGGCAAAAATGAAAAACATCGTATGTCATAGTGGCGTACACGTATCGGACCTATACGCCACTATCTTCTTCTCAAAGATTGACTTTCATCAAAAAGATTCTGCTGGCAAAATTCCCCAAAACGGCATTTCGGGGGTGTTTCTAGATCTTAGTCTCATTATGATAGCAGCTTTTTTTAATGGAAAATCCCTCTAAAATCCCATGTGCGATTGTCTCATCACCATAAAAAATCATATATTTGGGTCAAGTGAAGTACAGAAAACATATTTATGTAGGATTCCTTGACCTACAATGTACCTGTTCTTTTAAATTTCTATGTAAAATATGTAATTGTGTTCTAGGCGAATTTGGTTGATTAACAAATGTGTTAATTAAGGTTTGCCTGGCATACCTATAACTATGCCTGGACGTCGAGCACCCTCACATACCCGAATGTAGTGAGGGTGCATGGTATATCCGCCATGTTTCAAATACATGGATGGCCAGCATCATGGCCCGCAAATTTAAGCTTTATGAGAAACCTATTTTAGTTGCAAAATGAGAACACAGAGTGGCTTATCTTTAACCACATTCTCAATCTCTCATACCAGAGATTAAAATAAAACGACCCCTAACTTAAATTATCAAAAGATCGTAAATTTAATTTCTTGAAACGTGCCGGCGAAACAATTTGTTTACAAGTAACAATCCTTGTTCCGACACCGATTCCATTCATTCGGCAAACCACATGATCATTCGGGTGAACTAGGATTGGACGATCGATTGCGTTAAATTTTATCCAGGTTACCGGGCCATGCCTAATGGCGATACCACGTTGCAAAATGATCGGAAATACACCATCAAGGCGACTCGATCGGCAAGCATCATTGAAACTAAGCAATATTTAGTATTTCTTCTTTTAATTTCTTCGATAAAATTGTAGTTTACAGTTTTGATTAGTGTGATGAGAGTGGATTTAAAAACCAGGCCACTAGTAGACGTTGTAATTGACAGTTTGACATTACCGCCGGAGGATAATGTGAATCCATTAAGATGTGGCGATCAATTTCACGATTTAATCTTTCCTTTGGGGAGATTTCCATTTCTTGCTATCATTTAAAGCCTGAAAGCATCAATACTAAAGATAGGCTATCAGTTGCTTGTGCAGATATATGTTAACATTGGATTCCATTTCTTGTTTATTGTTCACTGTATGGAAAAGCCTCTTCTGTTGTATCTTGTATTGGTTGTATTTCCCACGCATACTTGCTAACATTTTACTGTAGAAATGGCATTGCAAATTTTAGTGAATGATATTAATATAATTCATATGGGAGTCTGGAGTTAAATATTATTGTTTATGACAGTAAAAAACTTTAATAAAATGGGAGTTAAAATGTCATCAATACTTTGTTGTAGCTTGTTGAATATTGTCACTCACTCGTTCGATCTGTATACTGACACAGCACAGACTCACGCACGCACGAGTCTGTACTGTGGACACTGCAATTGACATGACATGCCGACTATAACAGATGTGCTGGTCATTGCCATTTACCTTGTTCCAGGTCAAATAAATTACCTTTTTCTCTGTCTATACCCGTGCTTTTCTTCCCCGATATTTACTCATAATTAATTCCATAAAAGTAGAATTATAGAGAATAAAGATATTGTTTTTAACCGCTGGAGTGCATCTATCGTCTCATAACACGGGCGACATCATTATTTTTAAGTAAAACAACGAGGCGAAGCTGAGTTGTTTTACGCAAAAATAATGATGTCGCCAGATTATATGAGACGATAGATGCACGACAGCGGCTAAAAACAATACCTTTATTCTCATTCTTAAACACTTCAATTCAAGCAATATAGTGATGGGTGTTTTGTACAGAATTTCAATGGGCTGGTTCCCTGTAGCATGCAATTATGCAAGCTTACGTAAACTTCGCCCCCAGACGCCCTCATCTGCTGTGGAGTAGATGAGTGTATTTTTGAAGTACAGTGAACAGTACCGGGATGATCCCCTGCACTTGTTGCTCAAGAAATTGCTTGAAATAATGCATTTGTACTGAGATGTTAATGCGTCTAATGCACTCCCCCTATGGGGCTCATGCATTAGAGGCATCAACATCTCAGTATTCTCTCGGTCGGGGCTGTTCCATCAATTGCACTTACCCACTTCTCACATCTATCTGTCTGTACAGGGCATTGAGTTTTCTCAGCACAGAAAATACCAATTTGCCTTATCTTTGGTAATTTTTTTAAATTGATTTCCAATAAGAAATCAAATTTTTGGAATTGATTGATCAAGAGGTATTTATGGCATTTTTTGTGATTTCCCCCATTGAGTGCAATGGTATTAGGGGCTGTGCAATAATTATGAGCCCTGGGAAGGGTAAAATTGGGGGGCAAGAAATTTTGGCGAGCCAAAGGGGGGGGGGCAAGCCGAGAGGGGGGGGCAAGCAATTTTTGGCACACATTCTTGGGGCGGCTTTTAAATAAAACGCTCTAAAAAGGCTTAGGAAAACCGTATGGAAATGCCTAAATATGCAAATTTTCCTGCTCGCTGCGCTCGCAACATGTATATAGACAATTTAAGGTTTGCAAATTGGGATCCAAAAAAATTTGCATGTGTAAGGGGGGCAAAATTTTTTTGGCGGGCGAGAGGGGGCAAGCGATTTTTAGCGAGCCATTTGGGGGGCTCATACATGTAATTATTGCACAGCCCCTAAGCGTCCCCTTCGTGTCCTAGAGGGCAAGATAGAACAGCCAAATATCAGCGAAAGCAACCAATGGGAAGAAGCGATTTATCGCAAGTGACGTCATGCCGACGGACAATTTCTCTCCCATCACAAGTAATGCGCATTTATGTTACAAATGCAACAAGCAATAATAACAATGAAATTAAATGTTTTAACATTGCAGGTGTTTATCTAGTGATGTAAACTAGTAAAAGTAGAAACACAACAGAGACCAGCCAGTGAGAATTGAACAGAACTAAGACAGGACTGTGGTCTTGTATTGCTTATTGTCCCAGTCACGGACATCACTGCTAGAATTAACTTCCATGGTGGGTTTAATGTGCACACAGTAACTAACTTTATCTACACCTTTGAACGTTGCTGGGTTAATCTAGAGTCCGAAGTTCACCGTTTTCTAAAAACCATTTTCGGTGTAGGAATGTAATCCGTGTTGTAAAATTTGTAAATCCATGTTATTATGAACAAAGCTTAAAATGTATAAACAATGATTATGAATGATATTAATGTCACAAAGTGTTTAATATCGCGATCAATATGCTCTGATTGGAATGCTCTCCCGATAATAAGCCGACTGTAACGATGTTTGGATGGATAGGGGTTCATGCCTTGTATGCCTTTATTTCGGTATTATTAAACAGTATTTTTCATCATTAAAATTGACACACACAACTCAAGATTGTTTTTAACATTTATTTCTCTTTATCTTTTAACAATTTTTGTTACATGTTTTTTCCGTTTTCCGTAAAACGTGAAACTTCGGACTCTAGGTTAATCTAAAGTTCATTATGTATATCAATATTGCAAGCAGCAATATGATGGCAATGAAATGTTTGAAACCATTTACTTGTGCATATTGCAGAGTCAAGCATCATACGTTTGAAAAATTGAAAACCCATCTAAACAGACATCTTATTAAATATGTGGGAGCTCATAAATTTGGAAGTGAATTTTGTCAGAAAAGTTTGTCAAGAAGCAATGACCCGCAAAGATATTTGGATGGTCATGGGGAACCTTGCTCTCTTTCTTCTCAGTTGTTTGTATATTCAAGGTATCCTCTTGTATCATTTATTGATCCTTGATGTGTTTTGTGTCCTCGTCCGTTGGATTCACCATTACCCACTTGTTTTGTATCTCAAACAAGCACTTTGAGAAAAAGGGTACCTTGCTAAAAATCATAAATATTTTGGGTCTTTTGAGAAAGAAGTTGCCCAAAATCAGATGGACTTTTTGACCTTTTGAGTTTAAGTGCTTTTCCAGTTGTGTTTAACACAGAGTTTAGACTCAAGAAAATTGGTAATTTATTTCCTTTGGGAGTAAGATCTTGCCCAGTTAGGGTATATAAATGAAAGTTGACATGTCTACTTGTTTTTGCTTTTTCAGTTCAATGTTCATGATAAATACCCTCATATCAATGTCAAACAGGCCCCAAATGAGGACAAACAAGTCATAAACATAATTGGTTTAAATAGACTGCCATTAGCACTACTTTCAGCTGGAATATTTAGATGAGCTATTTATAACATCAAATGCATGTGTGAAGTGATCATTTGATAGAACAGTTAGGCAACACATTTTGTTCAGAAGATCTCTGTCTATAGGTATAATGTAATTAAAAAAATTATACTTAATTTTTTAAAAATATTGTTTTAACATTTCAGATTTTGATCCACTGAGACAAAAGCTAGTGAGGACGGTGGCCTTGTATTGCTTGCTGCTTCTCTGCAGGAGATCTTTGCTAGAATTGACTTTAATGGTGGGTTTTTTAGTGCTCACAGTCACTTAATCTACATAGGGTATAGAAATAAAAGTTGCCATGTATCTATTTTCAGTTCAATGTTCATGTTCATGATTAGTACCCTCATATCAATGTCAAAGAGGCCCCAAATGAGGACAAACAAGTCAGAAACATAATTGGTTTAAATAGACTGGGCCAATAGCACTACTTTCAGCTGGAATATTTAGATGAGCTATTTATAACATCAAATGCATGTATGAAGCGATCATTTGATAGAACAGTTAGGCAGTTTGTTCAGAAGATCTCTGACTGTCTCTACCTATAAAATCAATGTTATTTGAAAATTTATACTAAATTTTTTTGATGTTGTTTTAACATTTCAGAATTTGATCCACTGAGACAAAAGCCAGTGAGGATTGTGGTCTTGTATTGCTTGCTGCTTTAATCCAGGACATCTATGCTAGAGTTGACTTTCATGGTGGGTTTTTTAGTGCTCACAGTCACTTAATCTACATCTTTAAATATTGTTGGGTTTAAAGCTCTCTATGTAAATACGTATTGGCAATGAAACGTTTGAAACCATTTACTTAGAGAATAAATGATAGGATTTTGTCTTTTGCCTATCAATATCGTGTCATAATGGATGGGCTGGCCAATATTTTGAGTAGTGGATGCGGCGCAGCGTATCCACTACGATAAAAATATTGGCCACCCCATCCATTATGACACGATATTGATAGGCAAAAGACAAAATCCTATCTTTTATTCTCATTCTTATTCAGTTTTAATGTAATTTTTATGAGAAAAACTGCCTTTTGTAGAAAAAATTAAGTTACTTTTGTGAGGACATCCCGTTGTTTTAAATGAACGAAACCATCACGAACATCTAAGCCGCCCGAATCGCGTTCTTAGTTCTCGCTTACGTGTATTACGCGAACGCATTATCGCGCGATCATTGAGGAGCAACAAGCGTGCACGCCGTTGCGTGGCGGCGCGCGCCCTGACTAATATCACTATCAACTATTGTGAGATATTATACACCAGAAAACCAATCAAATTACGCGAATTCTTTACAAGACGCACCCATTGAATAAGAATTGTGCATATTGTACACTTAATCATTCGTCTTTAGCAAATTTCAAAACCCACATGAACAGACATCTTATTAAATATGTACGAGCCCATAGATGCAAATGTCTGTGTTGTCAGAAAATCTTGACAAAAACTGGCGAGCTGCAAAGACAGTTCAATGGCCACAGGATGTTATGGTATCAATTTAATAATTGCTTGAAGGGGCACCCTATCAGTGTGTGTACTGTGAGAAATGTTTTGTTGACAGAAATCACTTTGTGCAACACATCAGAACTCACACTAATGAGAAATTCTTTCAGTGTGAATACTGTCAGAAATGTTTTGGTCAGAACTTTCATCTAACAAGGCATATCAGAACTCATACCAAAGAGAAACCCTTTCAATGTGGGTACTGTCAGAAATGTTTTAGTCAGAAGACTCATCTTAAAAGCCACATCGGAACTCACATCGATGAGAAACCCTTTCAATGTGAATACTGTCAGAAATGTTTTGGTCAGAACTTTCATCTAAAAAGGCATATCAGAACTCATAGCAGAGAGAAACCCTTTCAATGTGAATACTGTCAGAAATGTTTTGGTCAGAACTCTGATCTTCTAAGACATATCAGAACTCATACCGAAGAAAAACCCTTTCAGTGCGAGTACTGTCAGAAATGTTTTGCTAGAAAATATGTTCTTGTAAACCATATCAGAACTCATACCAAATAGAAACCCTTTCAGTGTGAGTACTGTCAGAAATGTTTTATTCAGAACTGGGATCTCAAAAGGCATATCAGTACTCACACCAATGAGAAACCCTTTCAGTGTGAATACTGTCAGAAATGTTTTGGTCAGAACCGTGATCTCAAAAGGCATATCAGAACTCATAGCAAAGAAAAAACCCTTTAGTGTGGGTACTGTCAGAAATATTTTAGTTAGAACTGGTGTCTTAAACTTCATATCAGAACTCATACTACTTTTTTACTTGAGTGTGATTCAGTAGTACTGGTATCAGAAATGTTTATGCTAGAGATGTTGTTTACACTTGAAATTGAAGAAAGAAAAGTTGTAGTTCAAAATTCATTTGTTGAAATAAAAGTTCAAACTTGATATTTAAATTTGAATGGCTGATTATTTAAAACGAGTTTCCATGCACTACTGTTCCCCATTAAAGAGCCATCTCAGGTTGACTGTATACCCCAAGCTAAGGCAGCAGCTTGGCATTATAAATAAACCCGAAGTGAAGTAATCATTGTAATCTGTCATCAATTCATGTATTTATCAGGACCAGATTTACCAAAATGTGAAGGCCCAAAAAAATTAAGGTGAATATTGCTATATAAAGAGCCAATTCATGGGAAGCTTGCACAATTTTACCATATTACCCTATTTTGGGCAAAAAATTGTGTTTTGGGGCTTAAAAGGAAGATGTACAGGGTAATTTGGGGGCCCTGGTCCATGTGGCCCAGTCTGAAATCCAGCACGTATAATCATTGGATACAGGTATATGAACTGTGCCATTGACTATGAGACTAATTTGACTCATGGGGTAATGCCATAAACTGAATCCCCATCTAATGGTGTGCTACCTTTTATGGTTTTTCCAGAAATGCAGATAGGAAAATGGGTAGACTACCCTCTGGGAAGCATATTGTTAAAAGTAAAATCAGTCCTCTGTGAGATCGTGTTTGCACTCCACTGTGCACAGGGATATCTTCGCACACTATTGACCCTTTTCATGATCAATCTTTTTTGCTGAAATTAGATTGCCATAACTTTATAGCCACTCTAATGTTAGCTCATAATGATCCAGTGTTTGCATTCCCAGCGACATATTTTTATTGGAGTTAATTTAAAGGATGTCTCCGGCAATCACAACATTTTGCCTTATATGTAAGAAAAATAATTATCAAGCACGAATCATAGTGACCATAAAAACGAATAAAAACATCTATAAAATATTCCCGGGCGCCAAAATAGTCGAGTGCAATGACGTCCCACTAATATAATGAAAGCTGACGACAATTGAGCACAAATAACCATTACGTCATTGTGCTTAGACAATTGTGGCACGGGAATTTTGAATATCGCATGTTGAGCACCGAATGTTTTTATACATTTTTATGGTCGATAAGAGTTCGTTTTAAATAAAACCATGTGCTTGAAAAATATTTTTCTAACTTATAAGGCATAATGTTATGATTGCTGGAGACTTTTGCCTTAAGTGCTCCATCATATGAAGTGAACTTAATAAGTTCACCTAATATATAAACCATGCTTAATGCATTGTAACAACTCGTAGTATAATGTATTCTTGTATCCCATTGTATTCTTGTACCTAGCCATTGTATTCCTGTGCCTGGGGGCCAGTGGGTGGGGGGGGGGGGCATTGTTCATTGACCAGTGGGTACCCGTGAACAAAGATCAATGTACAGAGGGTCATTTTCAAGATCAAAGGACTGTACGCTTGTACATAGCATAAATAGGGTTCCTCAAACAAGGAAATTTGAGAAAAAGGGTACTTTGCTAAAAGATCATTTACATTTTGGGTCTTTTGAGAAAGAAGTCCCAAAATCAGATGGACTTTTTGACCTTTTGAGTTTAAGTGCTTTTCCAGTTGTGTATAATACAGAGTGAGTTTAGACTCTAGAAAATTTATAATAAGAGATCGTGCCCATGCTTATTTAGGGTATAGAAGTAAAAGTTGGCATGTATCTATTTTCAGTTCAATGTTCATGTTCATGATAAATACCCTCATATCAATGTCAAACAGGCCCCAAATGAGGACAAACAAGTCAGAAACATAATTGGTTTAAATAGACTGCCATTAGCACTACTTTCAGCTGGAATATTTAGATGAGCTATTTGTAATATCAAATGCATGTATGAAGTCATCGTGCGATAGAACAGTTAGGCAACACATTTTGTTCAGAAGATCTCTGCCTGTCTCTACCTATAAAGGTATAACATCAATGTTATTTGAAAAGATATACTAAACGTTTTTTTAATGTTGTTTTAATATTTCAGATATATTGATCCACTGAGACAGAAGCCAGTGAGGACTGTGGTCTTGTATTGCTTGCTGCTTCAATCCAGGACATCTATGCTAGAGTTGATTTTCATGGTGGGTTTTTTAGTGCTCACAGTCACTTAATCTACATCTTTAAATATTGTTGGGTTTAAAGTTATCTATGTAAATACGTATTGGCAATGAAACGTTTGAAACCATTTACTTGTGCATATTGCACACTCAATCATTCATCTTTGGCAAATTTCAAAACCCACATGAACAGACATCTTATTAAATATGTACGAGCCCATAGACGCAAATGTCTGTGTTGTCAGAAAATCTTTACAAAAACTGGCGAGCTGCAAAGACAGTTCAATGGCCACAGGATGTTATGGTATCAATTTAATAATTGCTTGAAGAAAAGGACACCCTATCAGTGTGAGTACTGTGAGAAATGTTTTGTTGACCGAAATCACTTTGTGCAACACATCAGAACTCACACTAATGAGAAATTCTTTCAGTGTAAATACTGTCTGAAATGTTTTCGTCATAACTCTTATCTTATAAGACATATCAGAATTCATACCAAAGAAAAACCCTTTCAGTGTGAGTTCTGTCAGAAATGTTTTAGTCAGACGAATACTCTTAAGAGCCATATCAGAACTCATACCAAAGAGAAACCCTTTCAGTGTGAGTACTGTCAGAAATGTTTTGCCCAAAGCAGTGGCCTTGTGTGTCACATCAGGATTCACACTAAAGAGAAACCCTTTCAGTGTGAGTACTGTCAGAAATGTTTTATTGTCAGTAATCAACTTGTATGCCACATCAAAACTCACACTAAAGAAAAACCCTTTCAGTGCGAGTACTGTCAGAAATGTTTTAGTTTGAACTCTCATCTAAAGAGGCATATCAGAACTCATACCAAAGAGAAACCCTTTCAGTGTGAGTACTGTCAGAAATGTTTTAGTCAGAACGGCAGTCTTAAGTGGCATATCAGAACTCATACCAAAGAGAAACCCTTTCAGTGTGACTACTGTCAGAAATATTTTAGTCATAACTTTCAGCTAAAAAGGCATATGAGAACTCATACCAAAGAGAAACCCTTTCAGTGTGAGTACTGTCAGAAATGTTTTAGTCAGAACAGCAGTCTTAAATGGCATATAAGAACTCATACCAAAGAGAAACCTTTTCAGTGTGAGTACTGTCAGAAATGTTTTAGTCATAACTTTGTTCTAAAGAGGCATATCAGAACTCATACCAAAGAGAAACCCTTTCAGTGTGAGTACTGTCAGAAACAGTTTGCTAACAGAAGTTACCTTGTGGGCCACATCAGAACTCATACCAAAGAGAAACCCTTTCAGTGTGAATACTGTCAGAAATGTTTTATTCAGAACTGTGATCTCAAAAGGCATATCAGAACTCATACCAAAGAAAAATCCCTTTCAATACGAGTACTGTCAAAAATGTCAGAACTGCCATCTTAAACTTCATATCAGAACTCATACTAAAGAAACACCCTATAATTGCTAGAAATGTTTTGCCGACAGAAGATACCTTATGCACCAACAGAACTCGCCAGAGACGCTCTTTCCATGTGAATACTGTCAGAAATGTTTTGCTAGAAAAAATGTCAGAATTCATACCAAAGAGAAACCCTTTCAGCGGGAATACTGTAAGATGTGTTTTGATGACAGAAGTGCCTTTGTACGCACACTAGAGCCCACATAGTTCACAGAGAAAGCCTTTAAAACCATATTGTAACATTTCTGTAAAAAATAGATAAGTATATTTTTCTATAAAATGTTAGCTTTTACTGTCAGATACGTCTCCTTTTAATTTTGAGCCGAACAACTGAGGGAAAGCAAAGAAAATGAGAATTTACTACCAACATCAGTGTGTATTGCACTCCTTCTTTGTGTACATACTGTGTTATGAACATCGCATACGTGTTCAACCAATATTTCCATCATAATAATAAACCATCTAATATTTCTTAAAATCTCTGATTTTGACAAAGCTATAGCACCTAAAGTCTTTATTTTTGCAGGGTATCATAGTTTATAAAGTACATTGCAATCATAAATGTTACAATATGACTTTAAGTGCAAGAACTGTCAAAAATGTTTTGCTCTGTAATGCCCTCGCATACCACATAAGAGAGCGAGTTGGCGTAGTGGTTGTTCCCTCGCCATGCACCACTGAGGTCCCAGGTTCAAGCCCCGCCCATGCCCAAGGTCTGTTTGTGCACTTGGTTTATCCTGATCCATGCTCGCTCTTGCAGGTTTTCTCCAGGGTCTCTGTTTCCTCCTGCTTTCAAAATCAGTGATGAGTTGTTTCAGTATTAAAAACTTCCTTCACCCAATGGAACTTGGGGAGCTAAAAATTTACAGCGCTTTAAAGGATCTAAAATGAGCGTTTATTGCGTTTCGACAGTATTTTTTGTGGGACATGCGAGCACCTCAGACCTATCGAATTGCATTCTGAATACGAAGCAGATTTTTGAAAATCACAATATAGTACAAATTTTATGACAAATTATAAAAATTTGATATTTTTCGAATTTTGATATATAACAGTCCTCGAGTAAATTATATAAATCTAATGATATATTCTTAAAGTGTATGTAGCAGGGAGGAAAAGCCGACGGTCAATTGAAAATTTTGACCTTTCATATTGAAGCTATGGATTTTTTTCCCAAAAAGACCTAATTTTTTTGGTGTTTTGGGAAAAAATCCGTATCTTCAATACTGAAGGTCAAAATTTTCAATTGATCGTCCGGCTTTTCAACCCACCTACATACACTTTAAGTATAAATCATCAGATTTAATAAGTTTACTTTAAGTACTGTTAAATATCAAAATATCAATTTTAATGATTTGCCATAAAATGTGTATTAAATTGCAATTTCAAAAATTCAAAATTATTTGATATCAGAATGACATTTTTTACAGTATTCAGAATGCAATTCGATATGTCTGATGTGCTCTAATGTCCCAAAATAAATACTGTCCAAACGTTCATACCCCAGCCCTTAATCCTATGGAAAAATGCGCTATATAAATCTGAAATTTATTTTAATTTTATTTATTTATTTGTTGTTCTACGCAATCTTTTGGTTTTATAAACTTGAGCTATGATCCGCTCTAAGATAGGGCAACAACTGGTCAGTTAGACAAGTAATGGCTTTAATGCTTTACAGTATTGGTTGTTAGCGATAAACATTTTGCTCTGGAAGGTTAGAATCTCCTGCTGCTCACTTGTTTCTTCATATCATCGTTGGGCAGGAAAAAACCTATATGTGTCATTGGCCCCTGAACATGGTTAGAGCAAAAACCTCTAAATGTATTACCTGTTGGCAGTTTTGTTTTAAACATGTTCAGGGGCCACAAGCACACTGGATGTTTTTCCTGCCCAACAACAATATTTTTTATGTCAAATTTGATGGAGGTAAAAAGTTGGGGATCTTTATGTCCTTTTTGTGTTACAAATAAGATCCCCTAAAAATAGAATACAAAAGCTCCTGTATTTAAAAGGCCAATCAAATTTAAAAAAATCACCCACCACTGATTGCAACAGAATCTATTTTACATGCATCCATCTCCCAAAAGCTAACACATAAACAAATTAAAAGTCCAAACAGTGCCTACTTTGCATGAATCCAAAATGGACACATGCAGGGGGTGAAATTTCAAATTTGGCCATCAAATCTTGCTAAAAACCATACCATTGTATTTCTCTTGTCCTAAGGATTCAGGACAAATATAGTTTGACCTATCTCCAATGTACATTTCTTGAGTTATACGGGGAAAGGTCAAATGTCAAAATTTGGGACAAAAAGTGGAAAATTCTCAGATTTTGATATAAATGGTCTCATATTGTTCCGCTTGCAAAAGTATTTAAGAAAAAGAATAGTTTGCCATATCTCTGGTGGTTTGTTACCTTGGCAGCATGGCAAAGAAGATCAAATTCTTTTTGCCAAAGGAACAATTTGAGACCAGTTGGATTAAAATTGGAACATATTTTAATTGTAAATGCCTATGGGCCCAAAAAATTTGACCTTCGACCTTATGCCTGATACTCAAGAAATATATGTCGGAGACATGTCAAACTATACTTTTTCTGAATCCCTATGAGGAGAGCAATACATTGGTATGGCTGTTAATAAAATTGTACCAACTTTGAAATTTCACGCCTGCATAAGCGGCCATTTTGGATTTATGCAAATTAGGCACTATGCACCCACATTTATGTCACCATACCACCACATGGTATATATTGCCCTTGTTGGTTAGCCGTGCACAGATAGCACATGCATGCTTTACATTAATATGAGGACGGATGCTTAAAATGAATTTGTTTTTACTTGAGTGTTATTTAATAGTACTGGTATCAGAAATGTTTATTCTAGAGATGGTATACTGTTTACACTTGAAATTAAAGAAGCTAGAAAAGTTGTAGTTCAAAATTCATTTGTTGAAATAAAAGTTTGAACTTGAAATTTAAATTTGAATGGCTAATTATTTAGAGTGAGTTTCCATACACTCCTGTACCCAAAGAGCCATCTCAGGTAGACTCTACCCTAAGCTAAGGCAGCAGCTTGGCATTGTAAATAAACCCGAAGTGAAGTAATCCTTGCAATCTGTCATCAATCCATGTATTTACCAGGACCAGATTGACCAAAATGTGGAGTCCCCAAACTCACTGTGAGGAAGGCATGTGCACTGAAATGGCCAAATTTTAGTTAATGTATACGATGTGATGGTGAAAGCATTTTAATTTTGAAGGGAGATGAGGATATTTTAGTTACGATTTTACTACATGTAGGACATTTCCAATTTTAGACTAATTGAGCCCAAAATGAAGAAATGTGAATTTTGTTTTTAAAGAGCCAGGGCATAGGAAGCAAAAAAAGGGAGATGCACAGGTATTACGGGCCCTGGTCCATGTTGCCCAGTCTGAAATCCGGCCTGGATAATCATTAGATAGAGGTTTATGAACTGTGCCATTGACTACACGTGAGACTAAATTGACTCTTGGGGTAATGCCATAAAATGAATCCCCATAAATGGTGTGCTACTTTTTATGTTTTTTCCAGAAATGTAGATGGCTCTAGCCATGGGAAAATGGGTAGACTACCCTCTGGGAACCATATTGTTGAGTAAAATCAGGCCTTATGAGAGCGTGTTTGAACTCCATTGTGCACAGGGATATATCTTCGTACACTTTGGACCCTTTCGTGATAAAGCTTTTTTGTTGAAATTAGATTGCCATAACTTTATATCTACTCTAATGTAAGCTCATAAATGCAGATCAAGTGTGTGCATTCCCAGCTATTATATTTATAGGAGTTAACAAGCAAATCAGTTTTGCCTAAGTGCTCAATCATATGAAGTGAACATGGTTCACCTGATATAAACCATGCTTAATGCATTGCAACAACTTGTATATGTGATGCGATCAAGCAAAATCAGTCGGAACTTGGTAAATATTGAATTGAGATATACCCATACAAAGAGCTTCCTCTTGTTTTGGAAACTCTTTAATTGCTCATATCTTCGGAAATGGTTGTTTAATTTCAATGTGGTTTTCTAGAAAATGCAGCTTTGTAAATGTTTTTTACTGTCCCATAAGAAACTGAAAATTTAATATCTCAGAGTTCCGACTGATTTGGCTTGATCGCATCACATATATGATATATTGTACTATAATGTATGCTTGTATCCCATTGTATTCTTGTGCCAAGGCGGGGGGAGCATTGGTCATTGACCAGTGGGTATTTGTGAACAAAGATTAATGTACAAAGTGTCATTTTCAAGATCAAAGCACTGTACGTGTGTGTGTACATAGGGCATCTCAAACAAGCAAATTTGAGAAAAAGGTAGGCCTACCTTGCTAAATCATAAATATTTTGAGAAAGAAAAGTTACTTCCTTTGGGAGTTATATCATGCCTATGCTTATCTAGGATATAGAAATAAAACTTGCAGTTGTTTGGGGGGGCATTTTCAGTTCTATGTTCACATGTTCATGATTAATACCCTCATATCAATCATGTCAAACAGGCTCCAATTGAGGACGAACGAGTCAGAAACAATTGCCCTAAATCCCTAAATAGACTGCCATTAGCACCACTTTCATCTGGAATATTTAAATATGAGCTATTTATCAAATGCATGTATGAAGTGATCATTTGATAGAACAGTTAGGCAACACATTTTGTTCAGAAGATCTCTGTCTGTTTCTAGCTATAAAATCAATGTTATTTGAAAAATTATACTAAATTTTTTTGATGTTGTTTTAACATTTCAGAATTTGATCCACTGAGACAAAAGCCAGTGAGGATTGTGGTCTTATATTGATTGCTGCTTCACTCCAGGACATCTATGCTAGAGTTAACTTTCATGGTGGGTGTTTTAGTGCTCACAGTCACTTAATCTACATCTTTGAATATTATTGGGTTTAAAGTTATCTATGTAAATACGTATTGGCAATGAAACGTTTGAAACCTTTTACTTGTGCATATTGCACACTTAATCAGTCATCTTTGACAAATTTGAAAACCCACATGAACAGACATCTTATTAAATATGTACGAGCCCATAGATGCAAATATCTGTGTTGTCAGAAAATCTTGACAAAAACTGGCGAGCTGCAAAGACAGTTCAATGGCCACAGGATGTTATGGTATCAATTTAATAATTGCTTGAAGAAAAGGACACCCTATCAGTGTGAGTACTGTGAGAAATGTTTTAGTTTGAACTCTCATCTAAAAAGGCATCAGAACTCATACCAAAGAGAAACCCTTTCAGTGTGAGTACTGTCAGAAATGTTTTTAGTCAGAGCGGCAGTCTTAAATGGCATATCAGAACTCATACCAAAGAGAAACCCTTTCAGTGTGACTACTGTCAGAAATGTTTTAGTCATAACTTTCAACTAACAACGCATATCAGAACTCATACCAAAGAGAAACCCTTTCAGTGTGAGTACTGTCAGAAATGTTTTAGTCAGAACAGCAGTCTTAAAGAGCATATCAGAACTCATACCAAAGAGAAACCCTTTCAGTGTGAGTACTGTCAGAAATGTTTTAGTTATAACTTTGTTCTAAAAAGGCATATCAGAATTCATACCAGAGAAACCCTTTCAGTGTGAGTACTGTCAGAAACATTTTGCTAACAGAAGTTACCTTGTGTGCCACATCAGAACTCACACCAAAGAGAAACCCTTTCAGTGCGAGCACTGCCAGAAATATTTTGCTAGAAAAAATGTCCTTGTAAACCATATCAGAACTCATACCAAAGAAAAACCCTTTCAGTATGAGTACTGTCAGTAATATTTTAGTCAGAACTGGTGTCTTAAACTTCATATCAGAACTCATACTAAAGAAACACCCTGTAAAGTGTGCTGAGGCTTGTGGATCAACGTCTAGGCGTTGTGCCTGTGCGTAGCGCACTATAAATCCCTGCGCTTTTTTAAAAATTTTTTATAAGTACTAGAAATGTTTTGCCGGCAGAAGTTACCTTGTGGGCCACAAAAACTCACCAAAGAGAAATGTCCTTATTAACCATATCAGAATTCACACCAAAGAAAACCCTTTCAGCATGAATACTGTCAGAAATGTTTTGATGACAGAAGTGCCTTTGTAGTTCATTTTGTACGCCACACAGAACTCACATAGTTCACAGAGAAACCCTTTAAAGCAATATTATAACATTTCTGTAAAAAATAGATTAGTATTTCTTTTCTATAAAATGTTAGCTTTTTACTGTCCCCTTTTAATTTTGAGCCGAACAACTGAGGGAAAGTAAAGAAAATGGGAATTTACTACCAACATCAGTGTGTATTGCACTCCTTCAGTGTGTACATACTGTGTTATGAACATCGCATACGTGTTCAACCAATATTTCCATCATAATAATAAACCATCTTTTATTTCTTAAAATCTCTGATTTTGACAAAGCTATAGCACCTAAAGTCTTGATTTTTGCAGGGTATCTTAGTTTATAAAGTACATTGCAATCGTAAATGTTACAATATGGCTTTAAGTGCAAGAACTGTCAAAAATGTTTTGCTCTAAGTAATGCCCTCGCATACCACATAAGAGAGCGAGTTGGCGTAGTGGTTGTTCCCTCGCCTTGCACCACTGAGGTCCCAGGTTCAAGCCCCGCCCATGCCCAAGGTCTGTTTGTGCATTTGGTTTATCCTGATCCATGCTCGCTCTTGCAGGTTTTCTCCGGGGTCTCCGTTTCCTCCTGCTTTCAAAATTGGTGATGAGTTGTTTGGTTATTAAAAACTTCCTTCACCCAATGGAACTTGGGAAGCTGAAAAATGGGTGGATGTTACAATCTAAGTGCGGATAGGTTTGCGCCAGGTTTGGCTGCAACCAGCCTAGTTGATCTGATTGTGATGATCAACCGTGCAGTGAAATTACAGCGCTTTAATCCTGTGGAAAAATGCGCTATATAAAATATTTTTATTTTATTTATTTATTTGTTGTTCCACGTAATCTTTTGGTTTTATAAACTCGAGCTATGATCCGCTCTAAAATAGGGCAACAACTGATCAGTTAGACAAGTGATGGCTTTAATGCTTTACAGTATTAGTTGTTGGCGATAGACATCTTGGTTTGGAAGGTTAGAATCTCCTGCTGCTCACTAATTGTCTTCATATCATCGTTGGGCAGGAAAAAACCTCCTATGTGTCATTGGCCCCTGAACATGGTTAGAGCAAAAACCTCTAAATGTATTACCTGTTGGCAGTTTTGTTTTAAACATGTTCAGGGGCCACAAGCACACTGGATGTTTTTCCTGCCCAACAACAATATTTTTATGTCAAATTTGATGGAGGTAAAAAGTTGGGGATCTTTATGTCCATTTTGTGTTACAAATAAGATCCCCTAAAAATAGAATACAAAAGCTCCTGTATTTAAAAGGGTCTTAGGCCAATCAAATTAAAAAAATCACCCACCACTGATTGCAACAGAATCTATTTCACATGCGTCCATCTCCCAAAAGCTAACACATAAACATATCAAAAGTCCAAACAGTGCCTAATTTGCATGAATCCAAAATGTACACATGCAGGGGTTGAATTTTCAAATTTGGCCATCAAATCTTTCTAAAAACCATACCATTGTATTTCTCTTGTCCTAAGGATTCAGGAAAAATATAGTTTGACCTATCTCCAATGTACATTTCTTGAGTTATACGGGGAAAGGTCAAATGTCAAAATTTGGACTCTACAGGGGGACAAAAAGTGAAAGATTCTCAGATTTTGATATAAATGGTCTCATATTGTTCCGCTTGCAAAAGTATTTAAGAAAAAGAATAGTTTGCCATATCTCAGGTGGTTTGTTACCTTGGCAGCATGGCAAAGAAGATCAAATTCCATTGCACTGTGTTGACCTTGACCTATTTTGTGATGTTACCTTTGTAACAAAACATCCAAAACAAGGTAACTTTTGTCATTTTGATTTATTTTTTGCCAAAGGAACAATTTGAGATCAGTTGGATTAAAATTAGAGCATATTTCAATTGTAAATGCCTATGGGCCCCAAAATTTGACCTTCAACCTTTTTGCCTATTACTCAAGAACTATATGTTGGAGACAGGTCAAACTATACTTTTTCTGAATCCATATGTGGAGAGCAATACATTGGTATGGCTGTTAATAAGATTGGACCAACTTTGAAATTTCACGCCTGCATAAGCGACCATTTTGGATTTATGCAAATTAGGCACTATGCACCCACATTTATGTCACCATGCCACCACATGGTACATGTATATATTGCCCTTGTTGGTTAGCCGTGTACAGATAGCACATGCATGCTTTACATCAATATGAGGATGGATGCTTAAAATGAATTTTATTTTTACTTGAGTGTGATTTATTAGTACTGGTATCAGAAATGTTTATTCTAGAGATGGTATACTGTTTACACTTGAAATTAAATAAGCTAGAAAAGTTTGTAGTTCAAAATTCATTTGTTGAAATAAAAGTTCGAACTAGAAATTTAAATTTGAATGGCTAATTATTTAGAGTGAGTTTCCGTACACTCCTGTACCCAAAGAGCCATCTCAGGTAGACTCTACCCTAAGCTAAGGCAGCAGCTTGGCATTGTAAATAAACCCCATGTGAAGTAATCCTTGTAATCTGTCATCAATCCATGTATTTACCAGGACCAGATTTACCAAAATGTGGAGGCCCCAAACTCACTGTGAGGAAGGCATGTGCACTGAAATGGCCAAATTTTAGTTTATGTATACGATGTGATGGTGAAAGCATTTTAATTTTGAAGGGAGATGAGGATATTTTAGTTACGATTTTACTACATGTAGGACATTTCCAATTTTAGACTAATTGAACCCAAAATGAAGAAATGTGAATTTTGTTATTAAAGAGCCAGGGCATAGGAAGCAAAATTTTGCAATATGACCTTATTTGGGGCCAAAGCATGGTGTGTGTTTTTTATTTTTTTCAGACTAAAAGGGAGATGAACAGGGCAACATTACAGCCCCTGGTCCATGTTGCCCAGTCTGAAATCCGGCCTGGATAATCATTAGAGGTTTATGAACTGTGCCATTGACCATGAGACTAAATTGACTCTTGGGGTAATGCCATAAACTGAATCCCCATAAATGGTGTGCTACTTTTTATGGTTTTTCCAGAAATGCAGATGGCTCTATCCATGGGAAAATGGGTAGACTACCCTCTGGGAAGCATATTGTTGAGTAAAATCAGGCCATATGAGATCGTGTTTGAACTCCACTGTGCACAGGGATATATCTGTGCACACTTTGGACCCTTTCGTGATAAAGCTTTTTTGTTGAAATTAGATTGCCATAACTTTATATCCACTCTAATGTAAGCTCATAATGCAGATCCAGTGTGTGCATTCCCAGTTATTATATTTATAGGAGTTAATTTAACAAGCAAATCAGTTTTGCCTAAGTGCTCCATCATATGAAGTGAACATGATATAAACCATGCTTAATGCATTGCAACAACTTGCATATGTGATGCGATCAAGCAAAATCAGTCGGAACTTGGGAAATATTGAATTGAGATATAGCCAAAGAGTTTCCTCTTGTTTTGGAAACTCTTTAATTGCTCATATCTTCGGAAATGGTTGTTTAATTTCAATGTGGTTTTCTAGAAAATGCAGCTTTGTAAATGTTTTTTACTGTCCCGTAAGAAACTGAAAATTTAATATCTCCGAGTTCCGACAGATTTTGCTTGATCGCATCACATATATGATATATTGTATTGGGAGTAAGATCGTGCCAATGCTTATCTAGGGTATAGAAATAAAACTTGCAGTTGTTTGGGGGGGGGGGCATTTTCAGTTCTATGTTCACATGTTCATGATTAATACCCTCATATCAATCATGTCAAAGAGGCCCCAAATGAGGACAAACGAGTCAGAAACAATTGCCCTAAATCCCCATTAGCACCACTTTCAGCTGGAATATTTAAATATGGGCTATTTAAAATATCAAATGCATGTATGAAGTGATCATTTGATAGAACAGTTAAGCAACACATTTTGTTCAGAAGATCTCTGTCTGTCTCTACCTATAAAATCAATGTTATTTGAAAAATTATACTAAATTTTTTTGATGTTGTTTTAACATTTCAGATTTTGATCCACTGAGATAAAAGCCAGTGAGGATTGTGGTCTTGTATTGCTTGCTGCTTCACTCCAGGACATCTATGCTAGAGTTGACTTTCATGGTGGGTTTTTTAGTGCTCACAGACACTTAATCTAGATCTTTGAATATTGTTGTGTTTAAAGTTCTGTTATGTAAATACTTATTGGCAATGCAACGTTTGAAACCATTTACTTGTACATATTGCACACTCAATCATGCATCTTTGGCAAATTTGAAAACTCACATGAACAGACATCTTATTAAATATGTACGAGCCCATAGATGCAAATATCTGTGTTGTCAGAAAATCTTGACAAAAACTGGCGAGCTGCAAAGACAGTTCAATGGCCACAGGATGTTATGGTATCAATTTAATAATTGCTTGAAGAAAAGGACACCCTATCAGTGTGAGTACTGTGAGAAATGTTTTGTTGACAGAAATCACTTTGTGCAACACATCAGAACTCACACTAATGAGAAATTCTTTCTGTGTAAATACTGTCAGAAATGTTTTGGTCATAACACTTATCTTATAAGACATATCAGAATTCATACCAAAGAAAAACCCTTTCAGTGTGAGTTCTGTCAGAAATGTTTTAGTCAGACGAATACTCTTAAGAGCCATATTAGAACTCATACCAAAGAGAAACCCTTCCAGTGTGAGTACTGTCAGAAATGTTTTGCTACCACAAGCTACCTTGTGAAGCACACCAGAATTCACACTAAAGAGAAACCCTTTCAGTGTGAGTACTGTCAGAAATGTTTTTACTTTCAGTAATCAACTTCTATGCCACATCAAAACTCACACTAAAGAAAAACCCTTTCAGTGCGAGTACTGTCAGAAATGTTTTAGTTCGAACTCTCATCTTAAAAGGCATATCAGAACTCATACCAAAGAGAAACCCTTTCAGTGTGAGTACTGTCAGAAATGTTTTAGTCAGAACTGCAGTCTTAAATGGCATATCAGAACTCATACCAAAGAGAAACCCTTTCAGTGTGACTACTGTCAGAAATGTTTTAGTCATAACTTTCAACTAAAAACGCATATCAGAACTCATACCAAAGAAACCCTTTCAGTGTGACTTCTGTCAGAAATGTTTTAGTCATAACTTTCATCTAAAAACGCATATCAGAACTCATACCAAAGAGAAACCCTTTCAGTGTGAGTACTGTCAGAAATGTTTTAGTCAGAACATCCATCTTAAATGGCATATCAGAACTCATACCAAAGAGAAACCCTTTCAGTGTGAGTTCTGTCAGAAACATTTTGCTAATAGAAGTTACCTTGTGTGTCACATCAGAACTCACACTAAAGAGAAACCCTATCAGTGTGAGTTCTGTCAGAAATGTTTTGCTAAAAAAAATGTCCTTGTAAACCATATCAGAACTCATACCAAAGAGAAACCCTTTCAGTGCGAGTACTGTCAGAAATGTTTTAGTCAGAAGTGTGCTCTCAAAAAGCATATCAGAACTCACATCAAAGAAAAACCCCTTTCAATACGAGTACTGTCAGAAATGTTGTCAGAACCGCTGTCTTAAACTTCATATCAGAACTCATACTAAAGAAACGCCCTATAATTGCTTGAAATGTTTTCCGACAGAAGTTACCTTATGCGCCAACAGAACTCGCCAGAGACACTCTTTCAGTGTGAATACTGTCAGAAATGTTTTGCTAGAAAAAATGTCCTTGTTAAGGGATCTAGAATGGCGTTTATTGCGTTTCGACAGTATTTTTGTGGGACATGAGAGCACCTCAGACCTATCGAATTGCATTCTGAATCTGAAGCATGTCTTTCTGATATCAAATAATTTTCATTTTTGAAAATCACAAAAATACAAATTTTATGACAAATTATAAAAATTTTATATTTTTCACATTTTTGATATATAACAGTCCTCGAAGTAAATTATATAAATCTAATGATATATTCTTAAAGTGTATGTAGCTGGGAGGAAAAGCTGACGGTCAATTCAAAATATTGACCTTTCATATTGAAGATATGGATTTTTTTCCCAAAATGACCTAATTTTTTGTTGTTGGTGTTTTGGGAAAAAAAATCCATATCTCCAATACGAAAGGTCAAAATTTTTGTCGGCTTTTCATCCCACCTACATACACTTTAAGTATAAATCATCAGATTTGTAAAGTTTACTTCGAGTACTGTTAAATATCAAAAATATCAATTTTTAATGATTTGCCATAAAATGTGTATTATATTGCAAATTTCAAAAAAATCAAAAATTATTTGATATCAGAAGGACATTCTTCGTATTCAGAATGCAATTCGATATGTCTGATGTGCTCTAATGTCCCAAAATAAATACTGTCCAAACGTTCATACCCCATCCCTTAACCATATCAGAATTCATAACAAAGATTAACCCTTTCAGCGTGAATACTGTAAGATGTGTTTTGATGACAGAAGTGCCTTTGTACGCCACACTAGAACCCACATAGTTCACAGAGAAAGCCTTTAAAGCAATATTGTAACATTTCTGTAAAAAATAGATTAATATTTCTTTTCTATAAAATGTTAGCTTTTACTGTCAGATACGTCTCCTTTTAATTTTGAGCCGAACAACTGACGGAAAGCAAAGAAAATTGGAATTTACTACAAGCATCAGTGTGTATTACTCCTTCGGTGTGTACAAACTGTTTTTATGAACATCGCATACGTGTTCAACCAATATTTTCATCCTAATAATAAACCTTCTTTTCTTAAAATCTCTGTAACAAAGCTCTAGCACCTAAAGTCTTGATTTTTGCAGTGTATCTTAGTTTACTAAAGTACATTGCAATCGTGTAAAAACCAGAATTTAAAAAAATATTTAGGGCCTCCTCCTCAGCAAATGTTACAATATGGCTTTTAGTGCAAGAACTGTCAAAAATGTTTTGCTGTAAGTAATGCCCTCGCATACCACATGAAATGAAATGAAAATCATTGCATTGGGAGGGGTCATTTGATGAAGTGACATGATTTCTCCCTGATTTTTGTAAGGCTGAGTTATTATGTTGTATATTCAAGAACTAAACACATCAAAAGAAATAAGTCCCCCTCTCAAAATTACGTCATAACATCATAAAATAAAATTTTGTACCAATAAAACTAACTGAGAAATAATTATATGACTGTTTGCTAAGTGTTGTGTGAAAATGAAAGATGTCAATGACTTCATGTCTGAATGAGCCCTAATTAAAGACAAAAACTGCCCGTTCCAACAGTCACAAAGTAGGTCTACCCTATGCTTGTTAACTGCAAGGTGGACAAGGAATGAGACTGACCATCTTACCACTCACTGTGCTGAGGTCTGCATGATTAAGATGAGGATTTGCATGGCTGAATGATCAATAATGTTCAATTATTTCAAAGCTAGTTTTATTGGTACAAAACGAAACCTTGCAATGCAATGACGAAATATAGGGAGGGGGACTTATTTTTGTTGATGTGTTTATATGTCAGAGACAGGTCAAACTGTACTTTTTCTGAATTTTATGAGCTGGGGGGGCATTGTTTATTGACCAGTGGGTATCTGTGAACAAAGATTAATGTACAAAGTGTCATTTTCAAGATCAAAGCACTGTACGTGTGTACATATAGCATGAATAGGGTATCTCAAACATATTTTGGTCATTTGAGAAAGAACATTTACTTCCTTTGGGAGTAAGCTCATGCCAATGCTTATCTAGGGTATAGAAATAAAACTTGCAGTTGTTTGGGGGGGCATTTTCAGTTCTATGTTCCAATGTTCATGATTAATACCCTCATATCAATCATGTCAAAGAGGCCCCAAATGAGGACAAACGAGTCAGAAACAATTGCCCTAAATCCCCATTAGCACCACTTTCAGCTGGAACATTTAAATATGGGCTATTTAAAATATCAAATGCATGTATGAAGTGATCATGTGATAGAACAGTTAAGCAACACATTTTGTTCAGAAGATCTCTGTCTGTCTCTACCTATAAAATCAATGTTATTTGAAAAATTATACTAAATTTTTTTGTTGTTGTGTTTACATTTCAGATTTTGATCCACTGAGACAAAAAAGCCAGTGAGGATTGTGGTCTTGTATTGCTTGCTGCTTCACTCCAGGACATTTATGCTAGAGTTGACTTTCATGGTGGGTTTTTAGTGCTCACAGACACTTAATATATACACTTTGAATATTGTTGTGTTTAAAGTTCTGTAATGTAAATACTTATTGGCAATGAAACGTTTGAAACCATTTACTTGTACATATTGCACGCTCAATCATTCATCTTTGGCAAATTTGAAAACCCACTTGAACAGACATCTTATTAAATACGTACGAGCCCATAGATGCAAATATCTGTGTTGTCAGAAAATCTTGACAAAAACTGGCAAGCTGCAAAGACAGTTCAATAGCCACAGGATGTTATGGTATCAATTTAATAATTGCTTGAAGAAAATGACACCCTATCAGTGTGAGTACTGTGAGATATGTTTTGTTGACAGAAATCACTTTGTGCAACACATCAGAACTCACACTAATGAGAAATTCTTACAGTGTAAATACTGTCTGAAATGTTTTAGTCATAACTCTTATCTTATAAGACATATCAGAATTCATACCAAAGAAAAACCCTTTCAGTGTGAGTTCTGTCAGAAATGTTTTAGTCAGATGAATACTCTTAAGAGCCATATCAGAACTCATACCAAAGAGAAACCCTTTCAGTGTGAGTACTGTCAGAAATGTTTTGCTACCAGAAGCTACCTTGTGAAGCACACTAGAATTCACACTAAAGAGAAACCCTTTCAGTGTGAGTACTGTCAGAAATGTTTTACTTTCAGTACTCAACTTGGATGCCACATCAAAACTCACACTAAAGAAAAACCCTTTCAGTGCGAGTACTGTCAGAAATGTTTTAGTTTGAACTCTCATCTAAAAAGGCATATCAGAACTCATACCAAAGAGAAACCCTTTCAGTGTGAGTACTGTCAGAAATGTTTTAGTCGGAACTGCAGTCTTAAATGGCATATCAGAACTCATACCAAAGAGAAACCCTTTCAGTGTGACTTCTGTCAGAAATGTTTTAGTCATAACTCTCATCTAAAAACGCATATCAGAACTCATACCAAAGAGAAACCCTTTCAGTGTGAGTACTGTCAGAAATGTTTTAGTCAGAACATCCATCTTAAATGGCATATCAGAACTCATACCAAAGAGAAACCCTTTCAGTGTGAGTACTGTCAGAAATCTTTTAGTCATAACTTTGTTCTAAAAAGGCATATCAGAATTCATACTAAAGAGAAACCCTTTCAATGTGAGTTCTGTCAGAAACATTTTGCTGATAGAAGTTACCTTGTGTGTCACATCAGAACTCACACTAAAGAGAAACCCTATCAGTGTGAGTTCTGTCAGAAATGTTTTGCTAAAAGAAATGTCCTTGTAAACCATATCAGAACTCATACCAAAGAGAAACCCTTTCAGTGCGAGTACTGTCAGAAATGTTTTAGTCAGAAGTGTGCTCTCAAAAAGCATATCAGAACTCACATCAAAGAAAAAACCCTTTCAATACGAGTACTGTCAGAAATGTTGTCAGAACCGCTGTCTTAAACTTCATATCAGAACTCATACTAAAGAAACGCCCTATAATTGCTAGAAATGTTTTGCTGACAGAAGTTACCTTATGCGCCAACAGAACTCGCCAGAGACACTCTTTCAGTGTGAATACTGTCAGAAATGTTTTGCAAGAAAAATTTCCTTGTTTAAAGGGATCTAGAATGAGCGTTTATTGTGTTTCGACAGTATTTTTTGTGGGACATGAGAGCACCTCAGACATTTCGAATTGCATTCTGTGTACGAATCATGTCTTTCTGATATCAAATAATTTTCATTTTTTGAAAATCGCAATATAATACAAATTTTATGACAAATTATAAAAATTTTATATTTTTTCAAAATTTTGATATATAACAGTCCTCGAAGTAAATTATCTAAATCTAATGATATATTCTTAAAGTGTATGTAGCTGGGAAGAAAAGCCGACGGTCAATTGAAAATTTTGACCTTTCATATTGAAGATATGGATTTTTTTCCCAAAAAGGCCTAATTTTTTTTTGTGTTTCGGGGAAAAATATCCATATCTCCAATACGAAAGGTCAAAATTTTTGTCGGCTTTTCATCCCACCTACATTCACTTTAAGTATAAATCTTCAGATTTGTATAAATCATCAGATTTGTAAAGTTTACTTGAGTACTGTTAAATATCAAAAATATCAATTTTAATGATTTGCCATAAAATGTGTATTAAATTGCTAATTAAAAAAAAAAAATCAAAATTATTTGATATCAGAAGGACATTCTTCGTATTCAGAATGCAATTTGATATGTCTGATGTGCTCTAATGTCCCACAATAAATACTGTCCAAACGTTCATACCCCATCCCTTAACCATATCAGAATTCATAACAAAGATTAACCCTTTCAGCGTGAATACTGTAAGATGTGTTTTGATGACAGAAGTGCCTTTGTACGCCACACTAGAGCCAACATAGTTCACAGGGAAACTCTTCAGAGCAATATTGTAACATTTCTGTAAAAAATAGATTAGTATTTCTTTTCTATAAAATGTTAGCTTTTACTGTCAGATACATCTCCTTTTAATTTTGAGCTGATCAATTGAGGGAAAGCAAAGAAAATTGGAATTTATTACCAGCATCAGTGTGTATTACTCCTTCAACTAATATTTTCATCGTAATAATAAACCTTCTTTTATTTCTTAAAATCTCTGATTGTAACAAAGCTCTAGCACCTAAAGTGTCTTGATTTTTGCAGGGTATCTTAGTTAACAAAAGTACATTGCAATCGTGTAAAAACCAGAATTTAAAAAAATATTTAGGGCGTCCTCAGCAAATGCTACAATATGGCTTTTAGTGCAAAAACTGTCAAAAATGTTTTGCTGTAAGTAATGCCCTCGCATACCACATAAGAACTCATACCAAAGTGAAATGAAAATGATTGCATTAGGAGGGGTCATGTGATGAAGTGACATGATTTCTGCCTGATTTTTGTATTATGTTGTATATTCAAGAACTAAACACATCAAAAGAAATAAGTCCCCCTCTCAAAATTACGTCATAACATCATAGAATAAAATTTTGTACCAATAAAACTAACTGAGAAATAATTATATGACTGTTTGCTAAGTGTTGTGTGAAAATGAAAGATGTCAATGACTTCATGGCTGAATGAGCCCTAATTAAAGACAAAAAACTGTCCGTTCCAAAAGTCACAAAGTAGGTCTACCCTATCATGCTTGTTAACTGCAAGGTGTATTGGGACAAGGAATGAGACTGACCATCTTACCACTCTCTGTGCTGAGCTCTGCGTGATCAAGATGAGGATTTGCATGGCTGAATGATCAATAATGTTCAATTATTTCAAAGTTAGTTTTATTGGTACAAAACAAAACCTTGCAATGCTATGACGAAATATAGGGAGGGGGACTTATTTTTGTTGATGTGTTTATATGTCAGAGACAGGTCAAACTATACTTTTTCTGAATCTTTTTGAGGAGAGCAATACATTGGTATGGTTGTTAATAAGATTGGACTAACTTTGAAATTTCACCCATGTATAAGCGGCCATTTTGGATTGATGCAAATTAGTCACTATGCACCCACATGTCACCATACCATTGCAATATGATCTGCCAACAACGCAATGTTGCTAGCCCAATTGACCTTTGCATGTACACCCACATGTCACCATACCACCACATGGTATATTGCCCTTGTAAGTTAGCCGTGCACAGATGGCACATGCTTTACATCAATATGAGGACGAATTTGTTTTTACTTGAGTGTTATTTATTAGTACTGCATGGTATCAGAAATGTTTATTCTAGAGATGGTATACTGTTTACACTTGAAATTGAAGAAGGTAGAAAAGTTGTAGTTCAAAATTCACTTGCTGAAATAAAAGTTTGAACTTGAAATTTAAATTTGAATGGCTAATTATTTAGAGTGAGTTTCCATACACTCCTGTACCCAAAGAGCCGTCTCAGGTAGACTGTCTACCCCAAGCTAAGGCAGCAGCTTGGCATTGTAAATAAACCCCAAGTGAAGTAATCCTTGTAATCTGTCATCCATGTATTTACCAGGACCAGATTTACCAAAATGTGGAGACCCCTTTCTCACACTGAGGAAGGCATGTGCACTGAAATGGCCAAATTTTAGTTTATGTATATGATGTGATGGTGAAAGCATTTTAATTTGGGAGGGAGATGAGGTTTTTTTAGTTACGATTTTACTCATGTAGGACACACACCGTCATCGTCCCTATTTCTTCGTGTCAAAAATTGCTGTGATAGTACGATGAATCCTCACGTTTTTCAACAGCTACGCATGGTGATTTTGTTCGAGATAGGCCGAGCGACTCAGGCTAAGCATACAATTCGAGATTTTGAGAGCCTGCCACACTGTTTCTATTCTATGTTTTTACGATTTTCGCATGATCAGTATATGGCTGGCCGTGACCGCCACAACGTGGAGCTGCTACGCGTAGCTTACTTTTCGCTTCGCGGAGCTAAATTGACCAATTATGTTAGATATTTTCATTACGCAGAGCCAGTGGATGCATCCTCGTTCCAGAAAGAGAAAACTCTTGCCAAAATTAATGTTTACTATGGGGATTTTAAATGAATCTATTGTAAATAAACCACGACCAGTTGTACAGGATCAATACCATTGTTTGATTAGTGTATAGTCAATGTTACCTTGCATGCATGTGTCATGTGTGTGGCGTGTTTGTTTGTTTGTTTGTCTACTGTGTCGGGCCAGAATCACTGACACCCACGGTACTGATACTGTCATACTATCACGGTGATCATATTGTTGAATGTTGTTGACTTTAAAATAATCATGATGCAGTCATGTCTACAGTAGAATTCACCACGAGCTTTGAAGGACTTAAACCCCATTAAAAGCTATTAAACCAAGATAACACTCAATGAAAACAGCTCAACTATGTTACATCAGATCTTCTCTGGTTAAATACACACTGCACTTGTGTCTGTTTTACCTGTGCAATGAGCAATGAGCTGGTATTATAGTTTCAGTTGGGTGAACGATTATAAAGCGAACGCAAGCTATCAATACTGTGGGCTTTTGTTTACGAAATGAGACAATAGTCTGCTTATTGTTAACCAGCGTTCTTGATAATGAGAAGCTTAATGATTTAACACGGTTTAGAAATACTTTCTTCATATTTTTTCTTCAAATTCCGAGGGGCATCGTCAAATTGGGTTTCTGTTGAGTCCGGGGTCCCTCAGGGTTCTGTCCTGGGGCCTTTGTTGTTTAATCTCTTTGTTTTGGACTTGCCAAATTTTGTTAGCTCATCGCTCCCCCAATATGCTGATGACACGCTCCTGTACAGACCCATCCAGGCGGAAGATGACATCAACACTGTCCAAAATGATCTTGACAGTATAGTAAACTGGTGCAATATTAACAAAATGTCTTTAAATCCAGACAAGTGCAAGGTTATGAGATTGTCCAGGAGAGTTGGTGTTAATAGATCCACTCCACAGTACACCTTACTTAACAAACCCTTAGGTGTAGTTCATAGTTATAAATATCTCGGCATTATGATTTCTTCAAATCTGAAATGGTGGGACCATGTTAAATCAGTCACTTCAAGAACCTCGCGTCTTTTGGGATTTATTAGGCGACTGGTCCGCTGCAATGATCCAGATATTTTGGTCAAATTATATACCTCCCTCTGCCGTCCAATTCTTGAATATGGTATCCCAGCCTGGCTTCCACACCAAAGTGGACACTTAAAATCCTTGGAAAAAATACAGGGACGTCTGGCACGTGCCTGTATTCCAGCACCCAGGGGAGAGCTTGAGTATGGTGTACGCCTTGAAAAACTAGGTCTGATGTCTGTGTGCAATAGATACAATTATCTTGCTATTTCTTTTTATTGCCAAGTGTTTTTACTGCAAGCATGATATTGATCCTTTGGAGTATATTTCCATCAATACTCGTCATAGTAATTCTCTTAAGTTCTCCCATTCTTATGCTAGAACCGATAGTTTTAAATACACTGTCTTCAATCGTTTTCCAGTTTATTTTGATCAACTTCCTCCATCTCTCAAAGACCAATTCTTGTTTAGTATATTTAATTTCCTGGAAAAAATAAAAAAACATTTCAAAACAATTAGCTGGAATTCAAAATAGTTTTTAGTTGGGCTTAGGCTTATTTTTTTTTTATCTAAAGGTTGTGCTTACATTGTATTATCACGCCTCATCTTATGTTGGAGAATGTAGGTAGATTCATCCTTTGCCCTGTTCCCCTGTGCTGATTGTCTGTGTTCTTGTGGGAATCAATTAAGGTTTAGCCACTTTGAAAGTGACTTTGTCACTATCTGGCTATCCCTGCCAGGGGTTCTCTTGTCCTTTGTTAAATTGTTCCTGGTTAAGGCATGCCATCTCTCTATTTTCTCCAACATGGGTCAATTCAATTTCAATTTCTTGCTTTATCACCTTCCATGGCTTACATTTTTATATCTTTGCATGTGTAATTTATATATTTATGTGTAATTTTGATATTGTGCAATATTTTATATGTATATGTGTCTTTTTGCTGGCAAATAAAATGATATGGTGTTATCTGTCGTTTAAATATCCTTCCTTAAACACAAAAGTACCAATATTTCCAAACACCTAAATTAGCTAAAAATTTAGGACATGTTACAAAACTATATTTCCTAGAATTGCAGAGAATACTTTAAATATTGACCGGTTATTTTTTACACAGTGACATCAACTAGGCAATGGCCTATACTTCTAACATACACTGTTTGTAGAGGTCACGCGTCAAAGGTGAGCGCACTGAGTATTGTGTATAGGAAAACGGACAGTAACTACACTATGTATGGCCTACTACTAGTATATAAAGTAAATCCGAACTGGTTTGCAGTTTGCTGAAGGTCGAATTCCGCAAGCCACACCACGCAAGTTATACAAATTAGCTCCGGGCGATACACTGCAGATCGCAGAACTTTGTGCATGGTTTACCACCACTCTGCCTAGCTATATAGTTATGTACAATACTGTATGAGTTTCTTATGAGTGCATGTCCATCTCAATAATAAGTCGGTTCGTACTTTTCATAGACTACTTTTTGAATCATAACTTTCGTGACCGAGGATATCTTGCAACTACGTGGCGCTTCGTCTGGCAAATTCTTAATGAATAAATTCGCTTCACGTAATGAGTAAGTCGTACTTGATTGGTCAGTTTTACCTCCGAGTAATGAAAAACTTTAACATGATCATGATTGGTCAATTTGGCTCCACGGAGCAAAAAGTCAGCTACGCGTAGCACCTCCACGTTGTGGCGGTAGCGGCCGGGGGTAGCGGCCTACCATATCAGTATCCCATATGATATTTCTATTGCAAGAAAAATTTATTTGTTGTCAGGTAAATCACAGGTTTTATCTTAAATACACTAACTGGAAATTAAATACACTAATTAGTGAGGACCGGTATTTTGCTGTGGATATGTTGATACAATGCAATGTATTGCATTGTATTCTTATACCTACCCATTGTATTCCTGTGCCTGGGGGCATTGTTCACTGACCAGTGGGTATCCATGAACAAAGATTAATGTACAAAAGTTAATTTTCAAGATCAAAGCACATGTATACTTGTTTTTGGATTTTCAATTCAATGTTCATGTTCATGATTAATACCCTCATATCAATGTCAAACAGGCCCCAAATGAGGACAAACAAGTCAGAAACATAATTGGTTTACATAGACTGCCAGTAGCACTACTTTCAGGTGGAATATTTAAATATGGGCTATTTAAAATATCAAATGCATGTGTGAAGTGATCATTTGATAGAACAGTAAGGCAACACATTTTGTTCAGAAGATCTCTTGCCTGTCACTACTCATAAAATCAATGTAATTCAAAAAATGATACTGAATGTTTTTTAATGTTGTTTTAACATTTCAGATATATTGATCCACTGAGACAAAAGAAGCCAGTGAGGACCGTGGTCTTGTATTGCTTGCTGCTTCACTCCGGGACATCTATGCTAGAGTTGACTTTCATGGTGGGTTTGAGATGCACACAGTTATATTTGATCCACATTAAATATTGTTGGGTTAATCCAAAGTTCACTATGTAAATACATGTTGGCAATGAAACGTTTGAAACCTTTTACTTGTGCATATTGCACACTCAACCATTCATCTTTGCCAAATTTGAAAAACCCACATTAACAGACATCTTATTAAATATGTACGAGCCCATAGATGCAAATGTATGTGTTGTCAGAAAATCTTGTCAAAAACTGGCGAACTACAAAGACAGTTCAATTGCCACAGGATGTTATGGTATCAATTTAATAATTGCTTGAAGAAAAGGACACCCTATCAGTGCGAGTACTGTGAGAAATGTTTTGTTGACAGAAATCACTTTGTGCAACACATCAGAACTCACACTAATGAGAAATTCTTTCAGTGTGAATACTGTCAGAAATGTTTTGGTCAGAACTCTAATCTTAAAAGACATATCAGAACTCATACCAAAGAAAAACCTTTTCAGTGTGAGTTCTGTCAGAAATGTTTTAGTCAGCACGGTAGTCTTAAAACCCATATCAGAACTCATACCAAAGAGAAACCCTTTCAGTGTGAGTACTGTCAGAAATGTTTTAGTCAGAATAGCAGTCTTAAATGCCATATCAGAACTCATACCAAAAAAAACCCCTTTCAGTGTGAGTACTGTGAGAAATGTTTTGTTCGCAAAAATCACTTTGTGCAACACATCAGAACTCACACTAATGAGAAATTCTTTCAGTGTGAATACTGTCAGAAATGTTTTGGTCAGAACTCTTATCTTATAAGACATATTAGAACTCATACCAAAGAAAAACCCTTTCAGTGTGAGTTCTGTCAGAAATGTTTTAGTCAGCACGGTAGTCTTAACACCCATATCAGAACTCATACCAAAGAGAAACCCTTTCAGTGTGAGTACTGTCAGAAATGCTTTAGTCAGAACAGCAATCTTAAATGGCATATCAGAACTCACACCAAAGAAAAACCCTTTCAGTGTGAGTAGTGTCAGAAATGTTTTAGTCATAACTTTCTTCTGAAACGGCATATCAGAATTCATACCAAAGAGAAACCCTTTCAGTGTGAGTACTGTCAGAAATGTTTTGCTAGAAAAAATGTTCTTGTAAACCATATCAGAACTCATACCAAAGAGAAACCCTTTCAGTGTGATTACTGTCAGAAATGTTTTAGTCAGAACAGCAGTCTAAAATGGCATATCAAAACTCATACCAAAGAGAAACCCTTTCCGTGTGAGTACTCTTAGAAATATTTTAGTCATGGCTCTCATCTAAAGATTCATATCAGAATTCATACCAAAGAAAAGCCCTTTCAGTGTGAGTACTGTCAGAAATGTTTTAGTCAGAACAGCAGTCTTAAATGGCATATCAGAACTCATACCAAAGAGAAACCCTTTCAGTGTGACTACTGTCAGAAATTTTTTAGTCATAACTTTCATCTAAAAACGCATATCAGAACTCATACCAAAGAAAAACCCTTTCAGTATGAGTACTGTCAGTAATATTTTAGTCAGAACTGGTGTCTTAAACTTCATATCAGAACCCATACTAAAGAAACACCCTATAAGTGCTAGAAATGTTTTGCCGGCAGACAAGTTACCTTGTGTGCCACATCAGAACTCACACTAAAGAGAAACCCTTTCAGTGCGAGCACTGCCAGAAATGTTTTGCTAGAAGAAATGTCATTGTAAACCATATCAGAACTCATACCAAAGAAAAACCCTTTCAGTATGAGTACTGTCAGTAATATTTTAGTCAGAACTGGTGTCTTAAACTTCATATCAGAACTCATACTAAAGAAACACCCTATAAGTACTAGAAATGTTTTGCCGGCAGAAGTTACCTTGTGGGCCACAAAAAACTCACTAAAGAGACGCTCTTTCAGTTACAAAAAGTGTCCTTGTTAACCATATCAGAATTCACACCGAAGAGAAACCCTTTCAGCATGAAAGTAGTTCATTTTTGTACGCGACACAGAACTCACATAATTCACAGAGAAACCCTTTAAAGCAATATTGTAACATTTCTGTAAAAAATAGATTAGTATTTCTTTTCTATAAAATGTTAGCTTTTACCTTTTAATTTTGAGCCGAACAACTGAGGGAAAGCAAAGAAAATTGGAATTTGTGTGTGTTACTCCTTCGGTGTGTACATACTGTGTTATGAACATCGCATACATGTTCAATATTTCCATCGTAATAATAAATCTTTTTTTTTCTTAAAATCTCTGATTGTAACAAATCTCTAGCACCTAAAGTCTTGATTTTTGCAGGTCATCTTAGTTTACTAAAGTACATTGCAATCGTGTAAAAACATAATTTAAAAAAAATATTTAGGGCGTCCTCAGCAAATGTTACAATATGGCTTCAAGTGCAAGAACTGTCAAAAATGTTTTGCTGTAAGTAATGCCCTCGCATACCACATAAGAACTCATACCAAAGTGAAATGAAAATCATTGCATTGGGAGGGGTCATGTGATGAAGTGACATGATTTTTGCCTGATTTTTGTAAGGCTGTGTTATTATGTTGTATATTGAATCCCTACCCTGCTCCCACTCAACACAACAGTTCGTAATCATGGGTGTTACTAAATTTTTTCAAAGACATCCCTAGCTTTGCAATGATTTTTCATCAAAATCTTTTTATGAAGCAAAATCGAGGACCAAATTGAGCAAATTAAAAAACCCTGCTTGGCTTGTAGGTTCCAATGACTCCAATTTCAAACATTTCACATGGACACAAAAAAACTGAATGCAAGTTTATATTGGAAACAGGTGAAATGGACTTAAAACCTTCTAGAAACAATAACAAAAGTTGTTCTATGTAATCTTTTGGTTTTATAAACTAGAGGAATGATCTGCCCTAAAATAGGACTACAACTGGTCAGTTAGACGCTCACTTCCAGGTCTATTTTTTCAAGTGATGGCTTTTAAATGTCTTTCAATATTGGTTGCTGGTGACCATTACATTTGCTCTAGCACTCACATGCTTACACCGATTTTGACCTAACTTGGTCACAACCATCATTGACCATGACCCTACATGTCACATGTCACGCAAGGTTCATAGTGGTCAAAAACGTGATTTCAACTCAAAATGCTTCTCCCACAGATTACGTAGGACAGTGACGCCACTTGCACACATGTATTGTTATTACCCAGTGTCTATGAGGTCCTCACAGATTTGGGGTCAAAGGTCATTAAGAGATCATTTACGGTATTAAACGAAAAACTTTCAAAAATTTGTATTTGCTAAGAAAAACATAGGACAGTAACAGTATGTTCACACATAAATTGTGATTACCCAGTGTATATGTGGTATTTTTTTATTTGGTGTCAAAGGTCATTCAGGGGTAACTTCCAGTATAAAACGAAAATTTTATCAGCCAAGAAAACCATAGGAGAGTGCTGGTATGTCCGCAAATGAATTGTGTTTACCTAATGTATATGTGGTATTTTTTTTATTTGGTCAAAGGTCATTAATGGGTCACTTCCAGTATAAAACGATATAACTTCAAAAAATTTATCAGCCAAGAAAAACATAGCACAGAGACGGTACATTCACACATGAACTTATGTCACTCAGTGTATATGTGGAATTTTTTTTATATGGGGTAAAAGGTCATTAAAGGGTCACTTCTGGTCTGAGACGAAAAACATTTAAAATGTCCCTCGGCCACAAATAACATGACAAAGTAATGCCACGTGGACACATGCATTGACATTAGCCAATGTCTATAAGGTTTTCATATATTTTTTGGTTCAAAGGTCATTAAGGGGTCACAACACGGCTGTGTTCGTGGTCTTAGACCACAGCTATGTCTAGTTGTATTTCTCTTGTCATATTCAGAAAAAGTATAGTTTGACCATTTTCAATGTACATTTCTTGAGTTATACAGGGAAAGGTCAGATGTCAAAATTTGGACTCTACAGGGGGACAAAAAGTGACAAATTCTGAGATTTTGGTAAAAAATGGTCTCATATTGTTCCACTTGCAAAAGCATTTAAGAAAAAGAATAGTTTGCCATATCTCAGGTGGTTTGTTACCTTGGCAGCATGGCAAAGATCAAATTCTATTATTGTGTTGACCTTGACCTCTTTTGTGACCTTACCTTTGTAACAAAACATCCAAAACAATGCAACTTTTGTCATTTTGATTTATTTTTGCCAAAGGAATAATTTGAGACCAGTTGGATTAAAACATATCAAAAGAAATAAGCCCCCCTCTCAAAATTAGGTCATAACATCATAGAATAAAACTAACTGAGAAATAATAATATGACTGTTTGCTAAGTGTTGTGTGAAAATGAAAGATGTCAATGACTTCATGGCTGAATGAGCCCTAATTAAAGACAAAAACTGCCCGTTCCAAAAGTCAAAAAGTAGGTCTACCCAATGTTTGTTAACTGCAAGGTGTATTGGGACAAGGAATGAGACTGACCATCTTACCACTCACTGTGCTGAGCTCTGCATGGTCAAGATAAGGATTTGCATGGCTGAATGATCAATAATGTTCAATTATTTCAAAGTTAGTTTTATTGGTACAAAACGAAACCTTGCAATGCTATGACGAAATATTGGGAGGGGGACTTATTTTTGTTGATGTGTTTATATGTCAGAGACAGGTCAAACTATACTTTTTCTGAATCTTTATGAGGAGAGCAATACATTGGTATGGTTGTTAATATGATTGGACTAACTTTGAAATTTCACCCATGCATAAGCGGCCATTTTGGATTTATGCAAATTAGGCACTATACACCCACATTATGTCACCATACCATTGCAATATGATCTGCCAACAACGCAATGTTGCTAGCCCGATTGACCTTTGCATGTACACCCACATTTATGTCACCATACCACCACATGGTATATTGCCCTTATAAGTTTGCCATGCACAGATAGCACATGCTTTACATCAATATGAGGACGAATTTGTTTTTACTTGAGTGTTATTTATTAGTACTGGTATCAGAAATGTTTATTCTTGAGATGGTATACTGTTTACACTTGAAATTGAAGAAGGTAGAAAAGTTGTAGTTCAAAATTCACTTGTTGAAATAAAAGTTTGAACTTGATATTTAAATTTGAATGGCTAATTATTTAGAGTGAGTTTCCAGACACTCCTGTACCCAAAGAGCCATCTCAGGTAGACTGTCTACCCCAAGCTAAGGCAGCAGCTTGGCCTTGCAAACCCCAAGTGAAATAATCCTTGTAATCTGTCATCAATCCATGTAATTACCAGGACCAGATTTCCCTTACCAAAAAACAAGCAATAACATAAGCAATCAACAAGGCTCTGATTGCTTAATTTTCCCATTGAATACTCCATGCAAATTATAAGCAATATATTGCTTATAAGCAATAAATAAGCAATACCTAAGCATGTTATATGGGCGAAATATTTAAATGAGCTAAGCAATATATTGCTTAAATAAGGCATCATTGATGGCTTAAATAAGACATCATTGATGGCTTAAATAAGACATCATTGATGGCTTAAATAAGACATCATTGATGGCTTAAATAAGACATCATTGATGGCTTAAATAAGACATCATTGATGGCTTAAATAAGACATTGATTGCTAGGTGACAAATCGCTATTCCTTTCATGTTATTATGACTTACCACATGATTTTTAATGGACTTGTTCACAGTATCAAAATAGAGATGTTAGTATCGCGGTTGCCTGGTATGGTACAAGAACTCAACATTGTAAAAGCAATATTCCACCTATAAATTACATCCACAATTAAATGTTACATTTTGATGCATATTTATTTAGCCCATTTCCCAGTTTATGTATGCCATTTATGATATAAATTAGATCATCATCAGTTTATGACATTTAAGGTGTATGTTTTCACATTCGCTATGCCATTTAGTGTAAAATTTTGCATGTGTTTCACATGTCCAAATATGTTGTGGAAATTTGATTTTTAAGGGTGCAATTAATAGAGGTGAACATGGGTTGGTAGCACTTTTGTATGAGAGTGAACCCCCTCACTGTATTGCAACACATGATTTCACAAAATGAAGTACAAGGGACTGTCCAATAATTATGAGCCATAGGGAGGGTAAAATTGGGGGGGCAAAGATTTTTGGCAGGCAGAGAGGGGACAAGCAATTTTTGGCACACATTTGCAGGTCAACTTATAAAAGACATTTCTGAAAACACTACAGAAATGTTCAAATATGCAACATTTCCTGCTCGCTACGCTCATCATATCATAGGCCTATATATCTGGACTAATTAAAGTTTGAAAATTTGGAACCCAACCATTTGGCATGTGCAAAAGGGGGAGGCAATTTTTTAGCCGGCCAAGAAGGGGGGAGGCAATTTTGGCACACCATGCATTTAGAAACATTTACCCCCCCTGCCCGTGGGCTCATATTGCACAGCCCCTAATACAATATAATTAAAAGCTAGTGTACATGCAAGCTATTTATTATAATTAATTACATTATCCTTGCACATTTAAATTTTTGTGATGGTATAGTGCAATATAGACCCTGAAAAGAGCCAATACATACTTTTCTTTAGCACCCAACCGGGTACGCATGCAGCTTAGCCAACAGCAATATCATATTATATTGATAACCTTACATTAATTTTTACCACTTGCATGGCCATTTAAGCATACACACATCAAATAACTTACCAGTAGATTACAGCACATTATGATACTAGTACCATTCTCCTATGAATATCCAAAACCATGTAAGACTCCAATTTTGCTCTAAAATACTAGCATATTTCCATACAACTGCCATGTCACCTCATGTCTACAGCAAATTTGAAAATATCAGTTGACCTGACCTGGCCATGAACTATCATGTGATCATGATTGCTTAAGCTGGCAGCTAGTGATTGCTAGCACTAGCAATCAGTGATTGCTAACACTAGCAATCAGTGATTGCTAACACTAGCAATCAGTGATTGCTTATGATGGGACCGATTGCTAGCATGATGTCTCACCAAGGATGTGATATTGCTTATTATTGCTTATAGTTAGATTGATTGCTAATGATGGCTAGTGATCTTTTAATATTGCTTAGATTATTGCTAATAATCAGTGATTGCTAGCATGATTGCTTAAGTATTGCTTATTAAGCAATCTTCTATGGTAAGGGTTACCAAAATGTGGAGGCCCCAAACTCACTGTGAGGAAGGCATGTGCACTGAAATGGCCAAATTTTAGTTTATAATGGTGAAAGCATTTTAATTTGGGAGGGAGATGGGGTTTTTTTAGTTACGATTTTACTATATGTAGGACATTTAGACTAATTGAGCCCAAAATGAAGACATGTGAATTTTTTTCTATTAAAGAGCCAAGGCACAGGAAGCAAACTTTTCCAATATTACCCTATTTTGGGCCAAAACATGGTGTTTTTCAGACTAAAAAGGAAGCTGCACAGGGCAATATTTAGGGCCCTGGTTCATGTAGCCCAGTCTGAAATCCGGCCTGGATAATCATTAGATAGAGGTTTATGAACTGTGCCATTGACCATGAGACTAATCTTCACACACTTTTGACCCTTTTTATGATTGAGCTTTTTTGCTGAAATTATATTGCCATAACTTTATATCCACTGCAGATCCAGTGTCTGCATTCCTAGCGACATATTTAGTTAATTTAAAAGGATGTCTCCGGCAATCACAACATTTTCCTTATATGTAAGAAAAATAATTATCAAGCACGAATCACATTGATTTAAAAGGAATAAAAACATCCATCTCTCAACACGCGATATCAAAAATAGTTGAATGCAAAGACGTCCCAGTATTAAATGAAAGCTGACAACAATTGAGCACAAATAACCATTATGTCATTGCACTTAGACAAATTTGGCGGGGGAATTTTGAATATCGCGTGTTGAGCGCCGAATGTTTTATACGTTTTTATGGACTATAAATAAATTTTATATTAAATAAAACCATGTGATTCGTGCTTGAAAATTATTTTTTTAACATATATAGCATAATGTTATGATTGTTGGAGAATCCTTTTAAAGGTCCAATCAGTTTTGCCTTAGTGCTCCTTCGTATGAAGTGAACGTATTAAGTTCACCTGATAAACCATGCTTAATGCATTGCAACAACTCGTAGTATAATGTATTCTTGTATCCCATTGTATTCTTATACCTACCTATTGTATTCCTGTGCCATAATTGGTTTACATAGACTGCCAGTAGCACTACTTTCAGGTGGAATATTTAAATATGGGCATAATGCATTCTTGTATCACATTGTATTCTTATACCTACCTATTGTATTCCTGTGCCATAATTGGTTTACATAGACTGCCAGTAGCACTACTTTCAGGTGGAATATTTAAATATGGGATATTTAAAATATCAAATGCATGTGTGAAGTAATCATTTGATAAAACAGTAAGGCAACACATTTTGTTCAGAAGATCTCTGCCTGTCACTACTCATAAAATCAATGTAATTTGAAAAATTATACTGAATGTTTTTTAATGTACGTGTTTTAACATTTCAGGTATATTGATCCACTGAGACAAAAAAAAGCCAGGGAGGACTGTGGTCTTGTATTGCTTGCTGCTTCACTCCGGGACATTTATGCTAGAGTTGACTTTCATGGTGGGTTTGAGGTGCACACAGTTAGGCCAAAAAAAAATTGTTGTGTTGCCCTCACACAACCGACCAACCCTAAATCCTGAAAAATCAGGGTCGGCAATTTGAGGCGATTTGTAAACTGAAGGTTTAAAATAATAAATCCCGACCGTCCGACCCCACTTTCACATTTTCTCACGTGAGGGCAACACAACAATATTTTTTGGCCTTATATTTGATCTACATATCTTTGAATATTGTTGGGTTAATCCAAAGGTCACTATGTAAATACATGTTGGCAATGAAACATTTGAAACCTTTTACTTGTGCATATTGCACACTTAACCATTCGTCATTGACAAATTTGAAAACCCACATGAACAGACATCTTATTAAATATGTACGAGCCCATAGATGCAAATGTGTGTGTTGTCAGAAAATCTTGTCAAAAACTGGCGAACTACAAAGACAGTTCAATGGCCACAGGATGTTATGGTATCAATTTAATAATTGCTTGAAGAAAAGGACACCCTATCAGTGTGAGTACTGTGAGAAATGTTTTGTTGACAGAAATCACTTTGTGCAACACATCAGAACTCACACTAATGAGAAATTCTTTCAGTGTAAATACTGTCAGAAATGTTTTGGTCAGAACTCTGATCTTATAAGACATACCAGAACTCATACCAAAGAAAAACCCTTTCAGTGTGAGTTCTGTCAGAAATGTTTTAGTCAGCACGGTAGTCTTAAAACCCATATCAGAACTCATACCAAAGAGAAACCCTTTCAGTGTGAGTATTGTCAGAAATATTTTTCTACCAGAAGCTACCTTGTGTGTCACATCAGAACTCACACTAAAGAGAAACCCTTTCAGTGTGAGTACTGTCAGAAATGTTTTATTGTCAGTAATCAACTTGTACGCCACATCAAAACTCACACTAAAGAAAAACCCTTTCAGTGCGAGTACTGTCAGAAATGTTTTGCTAGAAAAAATGTTCTTGTAAACCATATCAGAACTCATACCAAAGAGAAACCCTTTCAGTGTGAATACTGTCAGAAATGTTTTATTCAGAACTGTGATCTCAAAAGGCATATCAGAACTCATACCAAAGAGAAGTCATTTCTGTGTGAGTACTGTCAGAAATGTTTTAGTCAGAATGCTCATCTAAAAAGGCATATCAGAACTCATACCAAAGAAAAACCCTTTCAATGTGAGTACTGTCAGAAATGTTTTACTCAGAACTGGCGTCTTAAACTTCATATCAGAACTCATACTAATGAAACATCCCATAAGTGCTAGAAATGTTTTGCTGACAGAAGTTACCTTGTGGGCCACAAAGGAACTCACCAAAGAGACGCGCTTTCTGTGTGAATACTATCAGAAATGATTTGCTAGAAAAATTGTCCTTGTTAACCATACCAGATTCTTAGTCAGTGGGAGTGGTCTATTACGTAGACACATAATCTGATTGGACAATCGCATGATTTTCGGAGTCGTCTATCAGGCCGTAGAGGACCCCACGTCATCATGAGTGTTGATAACGCATAACACGCTCATAGAGGTGCACGTATGTATTGCTTTGTATGCGTGAGCGCAGTGAGGAATACTTTCATGCGTGGTAGCAGTACTGCAACAAAAGATGTGAAGTTGTAAACAAGTTTCGTTCATTTTAGAAAAAGGGAGTTTTTATGATGTTAACTCAATTTTTGCTTTAAAAATAATTTACAGTTATTAAGATAATATTTAACTGTCTAGAATGAGAATAAACGATAGGAATTTTTATTTTGACTATCCTCTACCTATGATAGATTTACAGGCAGGTCCAATATTTTTATCGTCGTACTCAAAATATTGGACCTGTGACCTGTCTGTCGTCTATCACACGATAGAGGATAGTCAAAATAAAAATTCCTATCGTTATTCTCTAAATTCACAACCAAGAGAAACCCTTTCAGCATGAATACTGTCAGAAATGTTTTGACGACAGAAGTGCCTTAATTGTACACCACATGAGAACTCACATAGTTCACAGAGAAACCCTTTAAATCCATACTGTCTCCTTTAATTTTGAGCCGAACAACTGAGGTAAAGCAAAGAAAATTGGAAATTACTACCAGCGCCAGTGTGTATTACTCATTCGGTTGTGAACGTACTGTGTTATGAACATTGCATATGTGTTCGACCAATATTTGCATCGTAATAATAAACCGTCTTAAGGCCAAATAAAAAACGATACATGTTTAGGGTCCAGGTTTTTGAAAAAAAAATTAATGGTGGAAAACCCCTATTTGGTCCGCTCTTGATTACGCTACAATACCTGGGGAAATAAAAGGAGGAGGCCTGTTTTATTTTGTTTTTCTTGTAGGTTAGGCTCCTCTACTGATCACACAACTTTTCTGAAATGTTTCTTATACATTTGTAAGGCTATAGACGGCTATAGAACTTCTCAAACGTCTTCTTTAAAAAGTCATAACTGAAATTTTAGAAAATAAAAAGCAATTTAAGAATCTTAAAAAAAAGGAAGGGTGAGGACGCTAAACATGTTTGTTTTTTGACTCGGCCTAATAAGACGGTTTATTCAAAAGCTCTGATTTTGACAAAGCTACAGCACCTAAAAGTCTTTGATTTTTGCAGAGTATCTTAATTTACTAAAGTACATTACAATTGTGTAAAGACCAGAATTAAAAAAATATTTAGGGTGTCCTCAGCAAATGTTACAATATTGCTTTAAGTGCAAGAACTGTCAAAAATGTTTTGCTGTGAAAGTGAAATGAAAATCATTGCATTGGGAGGGGTCATGTGATGAAGTGACATGATTTCTGCCTGATCTTTGTACGGCTTGAGTTATTACGTTGTATATTGAATCGCTACTTTGCTCCCACTCAACACAACAGTTCGTAATCATGGGTGTTACTAATTTCTTTCAAAGACATCCCTAGCTTTGCAATGATTTTTTTTATTAAATTAACCCCATTTTTTATAAAGCAAAACCGAGGACCAAATTGAGCAAATTAAAACCCACTGCTTGTAGTTTTCAATGACTCGAGTTTCAAACATTTCATGGACATAAACTAGAGCGGTAATCGCACCATAGCTGAACCATGGGGCTTTGGCAGTATATTGTGGTACATGTATATATCACCCCTTTATGACCCCTTAATGACCTTAAAGGCCCTTTCAGTGATTTCACAGGAACAATAAAAAAAATGGAAATTTGTCAGAGTTGCTTAGAAATAAAGAATAAGTCTACAGAATTTCATTAAACCACTTTTCCCTGAATACATCGACAAATTAGTCAAAAAACAGAAGTTTTAGAAAGGTTTTCTACTTCAACTCTGAGAAAATCGAGATTTTCGTACAGTGCGCCACCAATCGACTGGAAAAACTTCCTAGTCCAGTGTTTCTAACACGGGGAAGTAGAGTCTAAATTGATTTAAAACAGGCGGCTTTTAAGCTACAATTTTGTAGTAGAAAACAAAATAAGCAATTAAAGATCACCGAGGCAAACTAACGGTCAATTCAAATATGAAAAACAGTTAAAATTTTGTATTTTGTTTAAAATAGTAGCTACTGATGTAATAAGTAGTAGAAACAATACGCAACGCGCGTTGGTACGCGGAGAGTGAGCTTCTTTTCGATCTCGAGTCAGACTTTTTGTACTGTCAGTATCAAAAGTCCAGAATCATGCAAATGCTTTATTTTGTCTAAAATACACGGCTTTCGACCGAACCACTAGCAGGCTATGTTAGCACATCTATGCCAATTACAAAGGTACCAAAATCTGAATTTTGATGATTTTTACGATCGTCCGGATGAGCAAATCACTGAATGGGCCTTTAAATGAATTTTAAAATATTTTAAACATGTTTAGAATGTCATAAGGATCATTGCATATAAATTTCAGCTTAATTGGAGCATTTTTGGTTAAAATGACCTTTTTTGACCCCTGTGACCCCTTGGATGACCTCTGACGTTAGGAAATATTTTTATCATATTCTTTACTTCTTACTCTTTCATTTGACACCACTTGGGGGTTCATACCTTCGTGGGAATTAAAGATATGTCCATTTTAGACCAAATGGTTGGTAAGTAAGTAAGTAAGTAAGTAAATAAGTAACATACACTCATATAGGCTGATACCATTTCATGGTTCAGCAAAAACTTAGTGCTTTCTGCTGCCCACTTGTTTCTTCATATGAAGAGCTTTGTTTCAAAACCCCTAACATCCACTTGCCCAATTTTGAGAACACATCAAAAAATCACTAAAATAATCACTGATATAAGGTGTTTTTCAACAAAAGCAGTTTTTGGCAGGATGCTCATCCTACCCAAGCATCCGCCAAAACTTCTTTTTGTTGCAAACCCCACATATCAGTGATTTTTTGAACGTGTTCTCAAAAATGGGCAAGTGGATGTAAGGGGTTTTGAAACAAAGCTCTTCATATACTAAATCTCAAATTTGATGGGGATAAAAAGTTGGGGACCTTTATGTCATTTTTGTGTTACAAATAAGATCCCTAAAATAGAATACAAAAGCTCCTGGATTTAAAAGGGTCTTAGGCCAATCAAATTGAAAAAAAATCACCCATCACTGCAGAGGAACAGTCAAAGCAGTGGAACAGTGCCTTATTTGCATAAATCCAAAATGGCCACTTATTTAAAGGGGTTAAATTTCAAATTTCGTCAAATCTTGCTAAAAACCATACCATTGTATATCTCTCGTCATAAGGATTCAGAAAAAGTATAGTTTGACCTATCTCCAATGTACATTTCTTGTGTTATAGGGGGAAAATGTCAAATGTCAAAATTTAAACTCTACAAGGGTACAAAAAGTGAAAGATTCCGATTTGGATAAAAATGTTTTCATGTTCCACTTGCAAAACTAAAACGAATAGTTTGCCATATCTCAGGTGGTTTGTTGCCTTGGTAGCATGGCAAAGATCAAATTCCATTGAGCTGTGTTGACCTTGACCTATTTTGTGATGTTACCATTGTAACAAAACATCCAAAACAATGCAACTTTTACCATTTTGATTTTTTGTTTGCCAAAGGAACAATTTGAGACCAGTTGGATTAAAATTGGAGCATATTTCATGCCTGTGGGCACCAACAATTTTTGATTATAACTATATGTGACGTGTCATGTCAAATGCAGACACTTTTGGGCAGGATCGTAAATGGAGAAATAGCCAAAAATCTGCCGGGTGATTTTTTCACAATTTGGGTTTGTTGCAAATTTCTGATGTTATTATTGTTAAAAATAATTATTGTCTGATAGTTTCAGACCGGAATATAACTGGCATCTTGTATTTTTTGAGACATTTTTCAAGGTAATTCTCAACAAGGCTACTTTCAACATTGTAAATAATATTTTAAAGGCCGATATCTCAATTTCCAATTTTATAATACCAACTTACGAACTCATTATAGCTTCGCTTAGGAATGTCCGATTTCATTGGGGGAAATGGCGTTATGGAGCAAAATATCTCTATATTTAAGATATACAGGGTGAGTCAAAAAAAGTGCAAAGAGAAAAGAATCCATTTTTATTAAAGAACCGAGTTGAACCTTTTAGGTTTGAAAACATTTGATATATGATATATTCATCAGCAACCTTGTGTGAAGAAATAAAGGAATTAGCATTTACCGTTTTGTTTTTATGACACATTTTATAGCGATACCCAATTTGAATGTCAGCGCACTCTGTGTAAGGTAGATTTGAAACAACTGCCATTTTCTTAACCTCATTGGCATTGAAATTAAATGGAGCACCCAAATTGCTATTGCCCTTGGTCTTTTTTAAGGAAAAGAAACATTATTTGTTGTTATTTTCATTTTACCTTTACTTTAAAGATGTTTATTCTCAATCAAAAACATACAAATTTGTAGGCGGGTTTTTTCAAATGTCAAAATAAAATGCGCGCATATTGAAGTGGAGTGAATTACAAAATATCCAGTAAGTTGGACATATTGGGATTAAAAAACTGGAGTTGGAGTCGAGTGAGGTATGAAAGGCTTAAATTAATGTTAGAAAGTTTGTTTGAACAGGAAAAAAATTTAAATAACGCAAAAATCAACTTTTTAAGGTTGATGTCAGTTTCAGAGCTAATGCCTTTACCCTGCATTGTGTGCTCTCATTCAAAATACAGTGTACATGGTATCTCGTGGACAAATAACGAAATTGGGTATCGCAGCAAAAGGGCGGTAGTCGCGATTCACTTCATATTTTCACAGTAGGTGACTTTTGAGTGTGGCATTTATAAACTTTTTCAATAATGGGAATGTTTGACTTGGTTCTTGCATAAATATCGATTCTTTGCTCTATTGCACTTTTTTTGACTCACCCTGTATGTAAAAACCTAAAAATTTATAACCTGCCCAAAAGTGTCTGATTTTGACATGACATGTCACGTATGTCGGAGACAGGTCAAACTATAGTTTTTTTTAAATCCTTATGAGGAGAGCAATACATTTGTATGGTTGTTAATAAGATTGGACCAACTTTGAAATTTCACCCCTGCATAAGCGGCCATTTTGAATTATGCAAATTAGGCACTGTTCCACTATGGGGATTTTAAGGAACTTTTGATGTGTTATTAAATATACTTTTCTGAAATGAATGTTGATTAAATGGATTCTGTTGCAATTAGTGGTAGGTAAACCCCTTGTTTTTCTTAATTTGATTGGCCTGTCTACACCATCAAAGTGTTAGACATAATCAAACACTTTTGTGGTGTAAACCACAAATAATGCAATAATGTAGACTAAACAAACTGTCAAAAATTCAGCTTTCATAAAAGTCGAAATCTGGTCCGATGGGGGGGGGGGCAAAGGAGGCATTTTTGAAAATTGAGTTACTGTATTATTACGTTAGGGGTGGTGCAATAATTATGTGTACCCGGGGTGAATTCTCAAAATGGTCTGCCAAAATCGCTTGTCCCCCTTTGGCTGCCAAAAACCTTTGCCCCCCTTTCGACGTGCCAAAAACCTTTGCCCCCCTTTTGGCGTGCCAAAAATCTTTGCCCCCCCTTACACATGCAAGATTTTGGGGAACCCAAATTTAAAACCTTAAATTGTCCTAACATATAATGCGAGCGCAGCGAGCAGGAAATTTCGCATATTTGAACGTGTTCGTAACGTTTTCCTATGCCTTTTAGGGCGTAATATAGAAGCGGTGCCCAAAATATCTGTGCCAAAAATTGCTTGCCCCCCTTTCGACCTGCCAAAATTGCTTGACCCCCCTTTCGACCTGCCAAAAATGCTTGCCCTCCTTTTGGCCTGCCAAAAATCTTTGCCCCCCTATAAATCACCCCGGGGTACACATAATTATTGCACCACCCTTATTCAAACAATAGACAATCATTTACTGAAAACACCAAATACTTGGTTCTAAAGTTATAAAGCTTTTGATGTCTATTTTCTTATGTATTTTTTTTTTTTTTAGTCCATATTTTTACCTTTATCTCAGCTTCAAATTTGCCGACTTTGGCCCTCATGGACCAGATCGTGCATTTGTTAGTTAAGTTGATAACCAGGGTATCTTGACTAATTTCGCCATGCTGACTCCAAAAAAGGCGTTGAGCAAGCATTATTTTGAGACTGACCTTCAAAATGACCCCATATACAGGGGTAAAAAATTAAGGGATCTGGAATGAGCGTTTTGACAGTATTTTTTGTGGGACATGAGAGCACATCAGACATATCGAATAGCATTCTGAATACAAAGAATGTCTTTCTGATATCAAATAATTTTAATTTTTTGAAATTCACAATATAAATACTTATAATTTTTTGAAATTCACAATATAAATACAAATTTTATGACAAATTATTAAAATTTGATATTTTTCACATTTTTGATATATAACAGTCCTCGAAGTAAATTTTATAAATCTAATGGTATTATTCTTAAAATGTATGTAGTTAGGAGGAAAAGCCAACGATCAGTTGAAATTTTGACCTTTTATATTGCAGATATGGATTTTTTTCCCAAAAGACCTATTTTTTTTGGTGTTTTGAGGAACAAAATCCATATCTTCAATAGGAAAGGTCAAATTTTCAATTGATCGTTGGCTTTTCATCCCACCTACATACACTTTTAAATATTATCGGATTTATAAAGTATACTTAGAGTACTATTAAATATCAAAAATATAAATTTTTAATCTTTTGCCATAAAATGTGTATTACATTGCGAATTTCAAAAAATGAAAATTATTTGATATCAGAAGGACATTCTTCGTATTCAGAATGCAATTCGATATGTATGATGTGCTCTAATGTCCCACAATTTAAATACTCAGTGTCCAAAGGTTCATACCCCAACCCTTAAAGGAGTATTTCGTGATCCTAGCATCCTCTTTTAATGTCATTTTTCAGTAGATATCCACAAAAAAAGCTTAGTTCCAAAATTTCAGTTGATTCCGATATTGCACTTGTGAGTTATGCATGATTATGTGTATTACACTGCTCCATAGACAATGTGTTGTAATTTCGTTCTGTTATACCTGAACGTAATTCAAATTTGACAATATTCTTGCAAAATTAATTAATCTGCAAGAAACATCTTGTATAAACATGTAGGTAGAGGTATCCAGTGGTATAAAAATCTCAACTTTTTTTGAGAAAAGTGGGGGATGAGGCTGTGGATCACGAAATGCCCTTTTAAACATGCCGTGATTTCGCTCATTAGCATATCAAATTGTTGTGTAATATATGAGGATGGATGATTTTTATTTGAGAGTGATTTATTAGTACTGGTTTCAGATATCTTTACTCTAGAAATGTTATTTACACTTGAAATTTAAAGAAAATTTGTATTTCAAAATTCATTTGTTGAAATAAAAGTTTGAACTTGAACTTTAAATTTGAATGGCTAATTATTTAAAGTGAGTTTCCGTACACTCCTGTACCCAAAGAGCCGTCTCAGGTTGATTGTCTACCCCACGCTAAGGCGCGCAGCAGCTTGGCAATTTTAGACTAATTGAGCTCAAAATGAAGGTGAATTTTGCTATATAAAGAGCCAGTGCATGTGAAGCTTCCCGGGCGAAGCTTGCAACATTTTAGCATATTACACTATTTTGGGCCAAAAAAAAATTGTGTTTTTTGGGCTTAAAAGGAAGATGTGCAGGGTAATTTGGGACCTGGGTCCATGTGGCCCAGTCTGAAATCCAGCACGTATTGTCATTTGATACAGGTTTATGAACTGTGCCATTGACCAGGAGACTAATTTGACTCATGGGGTAATGCCAAAAACTGTAACTTTTTATGTTTTTTCCAGAAATGCAGACGGCTCTAGCTATGGGAGAATGGGTAGACTTCCCTCTGGGAAGAATATTGTTGAGTAAAATCAGCCCTTATGAGATCGTGTTTGCACTCCATTGTTCACAGGGATATCTTCGTAATCTTCTGACCCTTTTCATGATCAAGCTTTTCATTTCATGTACATATCCTTAAAACTTTTGAATCCATGCTTTCTTCAAATGTTTTCAGCTTTGACAGCCAGTTGCCATGGCAATTGCCATGAGCATGAAAGTTAGTCTTAAAAACACAGTGGTCAATCTGTCATCATAACCAGCTGGACTTCACGTGGGTCACCATACTATATGCCCTCTGGCAATTCCAGCCCTGAAACTCACTACCCTGCCCAGCTGACCTCCAGAGCACCAGGAATGTGTTGACATGCAAAAGGTCAAACATCAGCAGGTGTCGAGGAATATCAGATCAAATTATGAAATCCAATATCAGAAAATGAAACCAGTGAAACAAAATTAATTACCCTCGCTTTTCTCTAATCGAGGGTAATTTTGCCAAAGTTCTTTAAGGACCCGTCGACGAAATGTTTGCTGAAATTAGATTGCCATAACTTTATATCCACTCTAATGTAAGCTCATAATGCAGATCCAGTTAATTTAAAGGATGTCTCTGGCAAGCACAACATTTTATCAAGCACGAATCACATGGTTTTATTTAAAACAAACTCAGTAGTTTCCCAGGCGCCGAAAATTGTCGAGTGCAATGACATCTCAGTAATACAATGAAAACTGATCACAATTTAGCACATATAACCATGATGTCATTGCACTTAGACAATTTCGGCGCAGGAATTTTTGAATACTGTGTGTTGAGAGCCGACTGTTTTTATTAGTTCTTATGGTCAGTATGAGTTTGTTTTCAATAAAACCATGTGATTCGTGCTTGAAAACTATTTTCTTAACATATAAGGCATAAAGTTATGATTGCTGGAGAGTCCTTTTAAAGGTCCAATCAGTTTTGCCTAAGTACTCCATCATATGAATTGAACGTATTAAGTTCACCTGATATAAACCATGCTTTAATAATGAATTGCAACAACTCGTAGTATAATGTATTCTTGTATCCCATTGTATATTCTTGTGCCAAACTGGGGGCATTGGTCATTGACCAGTGGGTATCCGTGAACAAAGATCAATGTACAAAGAGTCATTTTCAAGATCAAAGGACTGTACGTATGTACATAGCATGAATAGTGTTTCTCAAACAAGCAAATTTGAGAACCAGGGTACGTCGCTAAACATCTTTTACATTTTGGGTCTTTTGAGAAAGAAGTTGCCCAAAATCAGGTGGACTTGACCTTTTGAGTTTAAGTGCTTTTTCAGTTGTGTATAATACAGAGTTTAGATTCAAGAAAATTTAAAAGAGATTTTGCCCATGCTTATTTTAGAAATGAAAATTGCCATGTCTACTTGTTATCTTATTTTCAGGTCAATTTTCATGTTCACGATTAATACCCTCATATCAATGTCAAACAGGCCCAAATGAGGACAAACAAGTTAAAAACATAATTGGTTTAAATAGACTGCCATTAGCACTACTTTCAGCTTTAAATATGGGCTATTTGTATTATCAAATGCACGTGTAAAGTCAAGTGATCATTTGGTAGATCAGTTAGGCAACAAATTTTGTTCAGAACATCTGTGCCTATCTCTACCCATAAAATCAATGTTATTTGAAAATTTATCAAATTTTTTAATGTTGTTTTAACATTTCAGATTTTGATCCACTGAGATAAAAACCAGTGAGGATTGTTGGTCTTGTATTGCTTGCTGCTTCACTCCAGGACATCTCTGCTAGAGTTGACTTTCATGGTGGGTTTTTTAGTGCTCACAGTCACTTAATCTACATCTTTGACTATTGTTGGGTTCAAAGTTATCTATGTAAATACATGTTGGCAATGAAATGTTTGAAACCATTTACTTGTGCATATTGCACACTCAATCATTCATCTTTGGCAAATTTGAAAACCCATGTGAACAGACATCTTATTAAATATGTACGAGCCCATAGATGCAAATGTGTGTTGTGTCAGAAAATCTTGTCAAAACTGGCGAGCTGCAAAGACAGTTCAATAGCCACAGGATGTTATGTTATCAATTTAATAATTGCTTGAAGAAAAGGACACCCTATCAGTGTGAGTACTGTGAGAAATGTTTTGTTGACAGAAATCCCTTTGTGCAACACATCAGAACTCACACTAATGAGAAATTTTCTCATTTTCAGTGTAAATACTGTCAGAAATGTTTTGGTCAGAACGCTGATCTTAAAAGACATATCAGAACTCATGCCAAAGAGAAACCCTTTCAGTGTGAATACTGTCAGAAATGTTTTAATTACATCTGTGATCTTAAAAGACACATCAGAATTCACACTAAACAAAAACCCTTTCAATGCGAGTACTGTCCGAAATGTTTTAGTCGGAACGGCAGTCTTAAAAGCCACATCAGAACTCACACCGATGAGAAATTCTTTCAGTGTGAATACTGTCAGAAATGTTTTGGTCAGAACTCTGATCTTGAAAGGCATATCAGAACTCATACCAAAGAGAAACCCTTTCAGTGTGAATACTGTCAGAAATGTTTTAATTACAACTGTGATCTTAAAAGTCACGTCAGAACTCACACTAAAGAAAAACCCTTTCAGTGTGAGTTCTGTCAGAAATGTTTTGCTAGAAAAGATGTCCTTGTGAACCATATCAGAACTCATACCAAAGAAAAACTCTTTCATTGTGAGTACTGTCAGAAATGTTTTAGTCAGAAGACTAATCTTAAAACCCACATCAGAACTCACACAGATGAGAAACCATTTCAGTGTGAGTACTGTCAGAAATGTTTTGCTAGAAAAAATGTCCTTGTGAACCATATCAGAACTCATACCAAAGAGAAACCCTTTCAGTGTCAATACTGTCAGAAATGTTTTAATCAGTACGATTATCTTAAAAAGCATATGAGAACTCACGCCAAAGAGAAACCCTTTCAGTGTGAATACTGTCAGAAATGTTTTAGTCATAACTTTGCACTTAAAAGGCATATCAGAACTCACACTAAAGAGAAAACCTTTCAGTGCGAGTAGGTCTTGAAATCCACTCCGTTCTTTCTTTCTTTCTTTCTTCTTCTTCTGGCAACAAATACACATTTTTTGCTCTAGCTCAGATATGCTTTGACCGATTTTGACCTAACTTGATCAACCATCATTAACCATGACCATACATGTTACATGACACTTAAGGGATCAAAGGTCACAGAGGAGTCAAATAGGCCAAAATGTGATTTCAGCTAAAAATGCTTCTTCTCTGACATGTTACTTCTTACAATGACGTCACTTGCACATATGCATCAGCTATATCCAGTGTCTATAGGGTGTTCACAGATTTGGGGTCAAAGGACATTAAGGAGTCATTTCTGGTATAAAACCAAATATCTTCAACATGCTTCTTCTGCCACAATTTACATAGTACGATGTCACTTGTACATATGCATCGGCTATATCCAGTGTCTATAGGGTGTTTTCAGAATTGGGGTCAAAGGTCATTAAGGAGTCATTTCCGGTTAAAGTAAAAAAATCTTCAAAAATTCATATCTGCTACATGTAACATAAATACGCTGATGCTACTTGCACGGAAATGACCCTTATGATATCTTAAATATATTAAAAACCACAAAGTTTAGGGTCAAAGGTCAAATTTTTAAAATTGGTCCAATCGAGCTCAAATTGGAAAGGAATGATCCTTGTGACATTCTAATCATGTTAACAGTATGACCATGAAGGTCAAAGTTTAGGGGTCATTTCGTCAAAGGTCAATAAGGGGGTCATATCTGCTTAACGGCTATGTCTAGGTTCAGATCTATAGCTAGATCTAGTTTTATTTTTGTTCATGCAAATCGAGAACAAAATCGGTCACTAAAAATAATTAAGCCAAGTGACCTTTACATATTTTTGTATGACACAGTACCACTACATTATGATCTGCCGACAATGTGCAGTGGCTAACCTGATTGACGCTTTCACATACACCCTCGTTTGTATGTCACCGTACTACCACATGGTGTATCCCAATTGTAGGTTAGCCCAGCACAGATGGTACATGCTTGAAATCATGAGCATACATTTTACAGATTCTTAAAAAATTGGCATTTTATGTTAGTGTGATTTATTTCTAGTATCAGAAATGTGTTTGCAAGGAAAGTTATACTGAAATTGATGAAAGAAAAACTGTAGTTCAGATTTATTTGATGTAATAAAAGTACAAACTTAAAATGTACCTTTGAATGGCTAATTATTTAATGTGAGTTTCCATACACTCTTGTGCCTAATTAATGTCCCATCTCAGGTAGACTCTCCACCTAACCCAACCGCTTGTCACTGTACACAAACCCCAAGTGAAGTAATCTTTGTAACCTGTCATCAATACATGTATTGGCAGGTATGATCAAATCTCATGCAGAAGTAATCCTTGTAATCTGCCATCAATACATGTATTGGCAGTTATAATCAAATCTCAGAAGTAATCCTTGTAATCTGTCATCAATACATGTATTGGCAGTTATAATCAAATCTCAAAAGTAATCCTTGTAATCTGACATCAATCCATGTATTGGCAGTTATGATCAAATCTCAGAAGTAATCCTTATAATCTGTCATCAATACATGTATTGGCAGTTATGATCAAATCTCAGAAGTAATCCTTATAATCTGTCATTAATCCATGTATTGGCAGTTATGATCAAATCTCAGAAGTATTCCTTGTAATCTGTCATCAATCCATGTATTGGCAGTTATGATCAAATCTCAGAAGTAATCCTTGTAATCTGTCATCAATACATGTATTGGCAGTTATGATCAAATCTCAGAAGTAATCCTTGTAATCTGTCATCAATACATGTATTGGCAGTTATGATCGAATCTCAGAAGTAATCCTTGTAATCTGTCATCAATCCATGTATTGGCAGTTATAATCAAATCTCAGAAGTAATCCTTGTAATCTGTCATCAATCCATGTATTGGCAGTTATAATCAAATCTCAGAAGTAATCCTTGTAATCTGTCATCAATACATGTATTGGCAGTTATGATCAAATCTCAGAAGTAATCCTTGTAATCTGTCATCAATCCATGTATTGGCAGTTATGATCAAATCTCAGAAGTAATCCTTGTAATCTGACATCAATACATGTATTGGCAGTTATGATCAAATCTCAGAAGTAATCCTTTCAATCTGTCATCAATCCATGTATTGGCAGTTATGATCAAATCTCAGAAGTAATCCTTGTAATCTGTCATCAATCCATGTATTGGCAGTTATGATCAAATCTCAGAAGTAATCCTTGTAATCTGTCATCAATCCATATATTGGCAGTTATGATCAAATCTCAGAAGTAATCCTTGTAATCTGTCATCAATCCATGTATTGGCAGTTATCAAATCTCAGAAGTAATCCTTGTAATCTGCCATCAATACATGTATTGGCAGTTATGATCAAATCTCAGAAGTAATCCTTGTAATCTGTCATCAATCCATCAATTGGCAGTTATGATCAAATCTCAGAAGTAATCCTTGTATCAAAATCAGGTGAACTTTTTGACCTTTTGAGTTCAGTACTTTGCCAGTTGTATATAATGCAGAGTTAAGAGTCAAAATAATTTATAATTTTTGCACCACACCAGATAATGACAATGCTTGATTAGGATATAGAAATTAAATTGCCATACATGTATTACTTGTGTAGGGGTGCATTTTCAATTCAATGCTTATATATGTGTGCTTTTTGAATGTGATGGATGATACTCCCTTGTCAATGTGAAATTAAAACAGAGATTGCCATTATTAACACTTCTTACAGATGTAATATATAAATATGAACTATTCACAAATGCACCTATTAAGGGACCGTTCACAAACACTTGTAGGGGGGGCTGATGCAAAAAGGGGGCCCCTGAAAATTTTTGACCATCGTAAGGCGGGGCCCTGAAAAAAATGACCACAAATTTTCCTGGGAAAATTGAGTTTATATGCTTTTCTATGGGGTTGACCCATAATTTTCATGTCTAAAAGGGGCCTTGAAATTTTGAGATCTTTCAAAAGGGGGCCCCGAAAAATTGTCGCGATAAAATTTTTTTGCATCAGGCCCCCCTTACAAGTGTTTGTGAACGGTCCCTAAGTGATCATTTAGTGAAACAGTAAGGTAACATATTCTGTACAGAAGAAAATATGTGGTTTGAAAAGTATAAACATTTATTATTTATTTATTATTGTTGTTCTAACATTTCAGATATATTGATCCACTGAGACAGAAGCCACTGAGGACAGCTGTGGTCTTGTATTGCTTGTTGCTTTACTCCAGGACATCTCTGCTAGAGTTGACTTTCATGGTGGGTTTGAGGTGCATGCAATCACTTGATCTACATCTTTGAATATTGTTGGGTTAATCTAAAGTTCACTATGTAAATACATGTTGGCAATGAAACGCTTGAAACCATTTCTTGTACATAAATGTTTTGCCATCAGAAGTGCATGGGTCGCATCAGAACTCACACCGAAGAGAAATCCTTTGAGTGTGAGTTCTGTCAGAAATGTTTTAGTCATAACTTTGATCGTAAAAGGCATATCAGAACTCATACCAAAGTAAAACCCTGTAAGTGAGAGTACGGTCAGAATTGTTTTAGCCATAACTGTAATCTTTTAAAGGGCATAACATAACTCATACCAAAGAGAACCCTGTAAGTGTGAGTACTGTCAGAATTGTTTTAGCCATAAGTGTTATCTTTTAAAGGGCATAACATAACTCCTACCAAAGAGAACCCTGTAAGTGTGAGTACTGTCAGAATTGTTTTAGCCATAAGTGTAATCTTTTAAAGGGCATAACATAACTCATACCAAAGAGAACCCTGGAAGTGTGAGTACTGTCAGAATTGTTTTAGCCATAAGTGTTATCTTTTAAAGGGCATAACATAACTCCTACCAAAGAGAACCCTGTAAGTGTGAGTACTGTCAGAATTGTTTTAGCCATAAGTGTAATCTTTTAAAAGGCATAACATAACTCATACCAAAGAGACCCCTATAAGTGTGAATACTGTCAGAAATGCTTTAGCCATAACTGTAATCATAGCAAAGCGAAACACTGTAAGTGTGAGTACTGTCAGAAATGTTTAGCCATAACTGTTATCTTAAAGGGCATTATGCTAAGAAATCTGTTGCTCCAAACTTGAGTTGAAATTAGAAGCCTAAAGCAATCTCAACAACACTTTAAAACCAAAATGCAAATTTCTTTTAACAAATTTGGCATACTCCTCATGCTACAACCATGTCCTAACAAAATTATACTAAAATAATTGCTGATTGGCTGCTGTCATATGATAATTAACCCAACTGACCTTTGCACATACGCACACATTTGTAAGTCATTCATACACTCTTAGATTGCAAGAACCAATTAGAGCAAGCGTTAGAAAAATCCAAACCATGCATTGATTGTGTATGTGCACTCCACGTGCTACGCCAAGAGTGCTTTCAGTGCTGCGTTAAGCGTCGGGTAGGCTTGATTCATTTTCTGGCGGGTTGATGCATTAATTTTTATTTGGTTCTATTTTCCAATATTTTAAGTTATAATTTTGTTATAAAAACAGCAAAAATCACATGTTTTTTTTCTTCTCGTGTATGAAATAGGTTAATGAAACGCGTATGACTAGTTGCTCGATAAATTAGACAAAATAATGCACTTGCGCTGATGTTGATGCATCTAATGCTAATGCTTCGAGGCTCGTGCATTAAGACGCATCAACATCAGCGAGCGTGCATTGTTTTGTCTAATTTCTCTCCCAACAAGTTATACTCGTTCATTAACCTATAATAGTTCTACTACAACATGAATGATGGACAAGTTCCGACAGCGTACTAATGCTGACCTGACTGATCTTTGCATGAACACCCACATTTGTGACGTGTCATGTCAAAAGGAGACACTTTTGGGCAGGATCGTAAATGGAGAAAGAGCCAAAAATCTGTCCGGGGTGATTTTTTTACAATTTGGGTTTGTTGCGAATTTGTGATGTTATTATTGTTAAAAATATTGTCTGATAATTTCAGACCAGAATATAACTGGCATCTTTTTTTTTTAGACATTTTCAAGTTAATTCCTACTCTCAACATTGTCAATAATATTTTGAAAGGCCGATATCTCAATTTCCCATTTTATAATACCATAACATACGAACTCAATATCTTTGCTTAGGAATGTCCGATTTCATTGGGGAAAATGGCGATGTGGAGCAATATATCTCTATATTTAAGATATATAAAAACCTCAAAATTGATAACCTGCCCAAAAATGTCTCCTTTTGACATGACACGTCACATTTGTTTGCAATGTCGCTGTCACTGATGTACCAGCTAGCTAGTACAGTGTATATTGTGATTGTATGTTAGTCCAGCACAGATTGCACACAGTCCACACTTGACGTAGCGATTGAGTGTTTATAATTATATACATGAAGACGGATGCTTAAAATAAAAACACGGATATTCCTCGAATTCAGAATGCAATTTGGTATGTCTGATGTGCAAAGGTTAGATAAGACAAAAAAATAGTGTATTGATAGAGAATGGTGTGCAGAACTAACACTAGTTGTGTGTTGCGTAATGTGTGACCGGGCACGCTTATGTGAATTTATATAAGCAAAAAAACATTAGCACTATACTTGCAGCTAGAATATATAAATATGAGCTATTTATACTATCAAATGCACCTAAGTGACCATTTAGTGGAACAGTTAGGTAACATATTCTATACAGAAGATCCCTGCTTGTTCCTTCCCATTAAGGTATAAAATCAATATGTGGTTTCAAAAGATTTACTAAACATTAATGTTGTTTTAACATTTCAGATATACCGATCCACTGATATATATCTCCAGTTGTAAACTACCAACAGTCGATCCAGGACTAAGACAGAAGCCAGTGAGGACTGTGGTCTTGTATTATTGCTTGCTGCTTCACTCCAGGACATCTATGCTAGAATTGACTTTCATGGTGGGTTTGAGGTGCACACAGTCATTTGATCTACATCTTTGAATATTGTTAGGCTTATCCAAAGGTCACTATGTAAATACATGTTGGCAATGAAACGTTTGAACCCATTTACTTGTGCATATTGCACACTTAATCATTCGTCTTTGGCAAATTTGAAAACCCACATGACTAGACACTTTATTAAATATGTACAAGCCCGTAGATGCAAATGTGTGTGTTGTCGGAAAATCTTGTCAAAAACTAGTGGCCTGCAAAGACAGTTCAATAGCCACAGGATGTTATGGTATCAATTTAATAATTGCTTGATGAAAAGGACACCCTATCAGTGTGAGAAATGTTTTGTTGACAGAAATCACTTTGTGCAACACATCAGAACTCCCAATAATGAAAAATTCTTTCAGTGTGAATACTATCAGAAATGTTTTGGTCAGAACTCTGATCTAATAAGACATATCAGATATCAAATCAAAGAAAAACCCTTTCAATGTGAGTACTGTCAGAAATGTTTTAGTTTTAAGACTCATCTTAAAAGCCACATCAGAACTCATGAGAAACCCTTTCAGTGCGAGTACTGTCAAAAATGTTTTTGTCAGAACTCTGATCTTAAAATGCATATCAGAACTCATGCCAAAGAGAAACTCTTTCAGTGTGAATACTGTCAGAAATGTTTTAATTCCAACTATGGTCTTAAAAGGCATATCAGAACTCATACCAAAGAAAAACACTTTCAGTGTGAGTACTGTCAGAAATGTTTTAATTACAACTATGGTCTTAAAAGGCATATCAGAACTCATACCAAAGAAAAACCCTTTCAGTGTGAATACTGTCAGAAATGTTTTAATTACAAGTGCAATTTTAAAAGGCACATCAGAACTCATACCAAAGAAAAAACCCTATAAGTGTGAGTACTGTCAGAAATGTTATACTCTCAGAAGTCACCTTGTACCCCACATCAGAACTCACACTAAAGAAAAAACCCTTTCAGTGCGAGTACTGTCAGAAATGTTTTGCTAGAAAAAATGACCTTGTGGACCATATCAGAACTCATACCAAAGAAAAACCCTATCAGTGTGAGTACTGTCAGAAATGTTTTAGTCAGAGTACTCACCTTAAAAGCCACATCAGAACTCACACCAATGAGAAACCCTACCAGTGCAAGCTCTGTCAGAAATGTTTTGCTCGCAGTTCTAGTGTCAACAGGCACATGAGAACTCACAACAAAACATGCTAGAATTGACGTTCATGGTGGGTTTGAGGTACTATCAAAAATGTTTTCCTCTCAGAAATCACCTTGTACTCCACATCAGAACTCACACTAAAGAAAAACCCTTTCAGTGCGAGTACTGTCAGAAATGTTTTGCTAGAAAAAATGACCTTGTGGACCATATCAGAACTCATACCAAAGAAAAACCCTTTCAGTGTGAGTACTGTCAGAAATGTTTTAGTCAGAGTACTCACCTTAAAAGCCACATCAGAACTCACACCAATGAGAAACCCTATCAGTGCAAGCACCGTCAGAAACGATTTGCTCGCAATACTGATGTCAATAGGCACATGAGAACTCACAACAAAACATGCTAGAATTGACGTTCATGATGGGTTTGAGGTGCACACAGATCTACATCTTTGAATATTGTTGGGTTTATCCAAAGTTCACTATGTAAATACATGTTGGCAATGTAACGTTTGAAACCATTTGCTTGTGCATATTGCACACTTAATCATTCATCCTTGACAAATTTGAAAACCCACATGACTAGACACTTTATTAAATATGTACAAGCCTGTAGATGCAAATGTGTTTGTTGTCGAAAAATCTTGTCAAAAACTGGTGGCCTGCAAAGACAGTTCAATAGCAACAGGATGTTATGGTATTTGTATATGAATACAAAACCCACCCAAGTCCATACTTTGGCCAAATTGAGTTAAGCATGGGAAATTGTTGCTATACATAGGCCTGTCATATGTATGAAAGAACAACTCAAATTCATCCTCTGTGTCTATTGAGCATGTGAAAAATAGCATGTATGAAATGAAAGAAAGTCCATGATTTGAGTCTTGTAACACATTGATTGAAATCCAATATGTATAAAACACTTGTAACACATTCATTACTGGAGAGTGACTTTTGAAAAAGAAAAAAAAAATATATATATATGCACGAATGGAAATACCCATCCGATCGTCTACCCAGGGTAAGGGTAGACTCTATATTACTTTGTAAAAATCTGGATATATATCCGTGTGCTGTTACTAACCATGTTAATACAGACAGGGTATATGACGTATGACTTCTTGCCAACGTGTAATATCCATGAAAATTATACGCCTATGAACCATATAATTTTTGCAGTGTCAACCCAGGGTTACCGTTTAAGGTTGGTCTGAACCCTGGAATTATGGAAACTTTCGGGCCTCATAACTTCTATATTGTTGGTCTAAAGTATATAAAAGTATACATATTTAGAATGGCAAAGACTTGATAAGTTCATCTGTGAGGTCAAATTTGGGCCAAAATGGCACTTTTGGCCCAAAATCCCAAAAATAACGTTTTTGGCCCACTTCTTTTTTTGTGCACCGTAACAAAAAAATTCTTGAGCCAAAATTTTTTGAAACTAATTTTAAAAACTAGATCAAAATATCTAGGACTCGTTTTTTCATTTTTTTGAATTTTGACCAATTTCACCAAAAATATTTGAAATTTGTGCCAAAATCGGGCTTTTTATGATTTTTTGAAAAATCAGCATTTTTGACCATTTTTGGCGCAAATTTCTCAAAGTTAGTCGAAATTCAAAAAAATGAAAAACGGGTCCCAGATATTTTGATCTAGTTTTAAAAATTAGTTTCAAAAAATTTTGGCTCAAGAATTTTTTGTTACGGTGCACTAAAAGTGAGCCAAAAACCATTGTTTTTGGGATTTGGGGCCAAAAGTGCCATTTTGGCCCAAATTTGACCTCTCAGATGAACTTATCAAGTCTTTGCCATTCTAAATATGTATACTTTTATATACTTTAGACCAACAATTTAGAAGTTATGAGGCCCGAAAGTTTCCATAATTCCAGGGTTCAGACCAACCTTAAGACATATTGTCAACTTAAAGTAGTTTAGTGTGAACTTGAAAGATGAACATAGTTGAAATGCTATATACATGTTGGGAAATTTCGATATGTGCAATTTAGGCGCTCAATATATATATTGTCAAAAATGTTACAGGTATATTACTCAACTTTCTATTACCCGGTACTGGTATAATATTTACTTTGTTCTTCCTTTATCTTTTTAGTTTCTTTATCTTTCTAACATTCCAAACACCGACCAAACCCCATCTCTTCTCACTCTTCATTCTGAGCGTGTTATCATGGTTATGGATTAATAAAACTGTACATATTAAATTGTAAATACCAACTTGGACTACGGTACATGTACCACGGCCATGTCCACGCTACGGACGTTCCGTGCTGTGTAAACACTGGGAACGCTGCATAATGTCATACTCGTGAACTGGTCATGCTGGTCGGGGGTTTCCCACACAGACACCACCAAACATTAATGCTTTGACCCCGGTGCGGCATTGCAACCAAGGGGCGTGTCACGCTGCATGCATCAATGATGATATTGTATGTTCTTTTTATAATACTCAGACCCCAGTCCCACCACTCTGTTATAGCACATGAGTGCCGCATACCGGTATTACTTGGAGGCCAATTGATGTTCTAGTTGACATATGTTCTTTATTTATTAATGTGCAAACTTGATTGAAGATGTAGGCCTGCGCATACTGTACACATGTCCTTATTTAACGGGAATTAAATGTATAAGAACAGCTCTAGGGTGTACACATCGTAACTCTTATATCAAAGTCCCTATTACATTGTCTATCCAGGGTAATGTTACCCTGGGTAACCTTACCCTGGGTAGACGATCGGATAGGTATTTCCATTGATGATTAAAAAAACCACCCAAATCCAGCATTTAAAATGAACCCCACGAAGTCCCTGAAATGCTAAACGTCATACCTAATACAGTTTAACCTACTCATTTGCACGTTAAACTTACCATATTGACCATCAGGTATTAAATCTAACTGAATACCCAGGGAGCAGGGGATGGTCCACCTGCATCGGGAAGATATAAAAACCTCATTGGTGTCAAACAGTTCAGTGGGGTCAAATAAACACCCCTAGGGTGGACACGTAAAAAAATCTGCACAAGGCCTACAACAGGGGGGTCACATGTGGGGGGGGGGGGTCCATTTTAGTAATTTTTATTCAAAGTATATCATGTTTGGTGTCAAATGAAAGGAAATTTAATTTCAAAGAGAGTGGTGTTTGTTTTGTCAATTTATCATCCTGCAAAGAGTTACACTTGATTTAAGGTGTAAATGTAGGCGTACACTATATAGTAACGGATGATTGAAACGCTAACATGGTTAATGAGGCTATACATCGTGTATATTACTGTCCCTATCTAGAAAACTAGAAAATGCTAAAGGTGCCTTAAGACTTCCAGCTATTTCAGTGGAATGGTTCATTCTTATAAGAACTATTTTCTGTAAATCCTTCGCCAATATGACAATCATCTATAATATGGATGATACTACATTTATAATGTACATTCACATGAACATCAAAGCCAACTTTGTACCTCATTTAAAACGTACTAAGCTTAGCTACATTGTGTTATCATGACAAATATTGTTTTATTTTGTATTTGATGATATTGTTTGATGAATAAAAATATGAATGAAATAATATCCTATTGGATGTCTTCTTCAGATCCACTTTCTTCTTCATCACTTGACTCCAGTTCACCTGCCAGTTCAATTTCCTGCCAGTTCCATGTCTTCTTGCAGCTTTGCTCGACTACTGGCAGGATGTCCTCTGCAGATTCAACCGATATTGCATCGTCTGGATGCTTTTGAACACTTGCAGTTTCTCTGGCACCCTTTCCTGCAGGAGCAGTTGGTTCCTTTTGACACATTTGGTGGCCATGGTGGATTTCACATTGCTTGTGGAACTACGATCTCCCCTCTAATGTCCATCCACATCCCTTTGCGATGTATGCTGTTTTGTCTATGATGCATACATATACTGCTCTCTCCAGGTGAAGGCAAACTGCATCCTCGGTTGGTGGTAATCTCTTTAAGTTAGTAGTATCATTCTTCAGAAATTTGTGAGCCCTGAGCTCTGTAAGACTATTACACCGGGCGATGTCATTGCTGGAAGAGTAGACTCAAATGAACAGGATTTATTAGTTATATATGATCACCGGCATGTCCAGGATCTGTTCCTGTGGGGGGCTCAAAGGGGCTTTCAGGGTTATGCGGGGGAGGGGGGGGGGGGCTCAATGGCTAAATTCGCCATAAAACGGCAGAGTTTACATGATTTTTAACAAATGGGGGGCTTCAACCCCAAAGCAGCCCCAGACACACCACTGATGATGATGGCTGGCTGGGTCAAGGACTGGGTTGGGTAAGGTCAATGGCGTCGGTCTCTGTTACTAGGTAGAGGTACTAGAAAAAGGTGTCAATTCTAAAGTAGGAGTGGGTCAACAAGAATGTGAATCGTGAAGAGGATCTAGCTACTTGTTATCTAACCAAAAACATGGAAAGAATGTGAAACAGCACATTAAATCAGTATATTGATTGCAAAATGTAATGAAATATGATACCACACATGCCATGTGCGCTGTTCTACTTCATCTGATAACCCCCACCCATTATCCAGAGCTCCCCCCCCACCACCACACACACACCCCAACAGGATGGCCCAGTCCAATCAAATGTATGGCATAATTTTAAGCATCAATTTACCAATCTTTGTGCAAATAAAAGGTGATTTTGTCACATTATAGTGCACTATATTAAGTATTACGCTGCAAAAATGGTTTTCCGGGGGGAAAACTTTGACCCCCCTTAACACCCTCTATGCATCTGATTTCAAAACGTGTCCACCCTAGGGATGTAGCCTATAGTCCATAGAATCCATCTATATAGGACACGTTTTTATATCTTGCCAAGTCAGTTTGCATCAAAATATGGGGGTTTGCACCCTGGGTAGAAGGAATTAAAATGATACACAGGTTTTTTTCTCAAAATCACTTCTCATGGACTTGGGTGGGTTTTGTATTCATGTATTCAATTGCTTGATGAAAAGGACACCCTATCAGTGTGAGAAATGTTTTTGTTGACAGAAATCACTTTGTGCAACATATCAGAACTCACACTAATGAGAAAGTCTCTCAGTGTAAATACTGTCAGAAATGTTTTTGTCAGAACTCGGATCTTATAAGACATCATATATCATACCAAAGAAAAACCCTTTCAATGTGAGTACTGTCAGAAATGTTTTAGTCAGAGGACTCATCTTAAAAGGCATATCAGAACTTACACCGATCAGAAACCCTTTTAATGTGAATACATGTACTGTCAGAAATGTTTTTGCCATAACTCTGATCTTAAAAGGCATATCAGAACTCATGCCAAAGAGAAACCCTTTCAGTGTGAGTACTGTCAGAAATGTTTTATTCAGAACTTTCAACGTAAAGGAGCATATTGGAATGTCATCTTTCCCTGGGTAAGAAAGTGCCCATGGTCATGATGGTGCTAGCAGCAGACCAACAGTAGATATATCTCTTAGAACCTCAGATCCAGGCCAGACCACCCTGAGGGGCAGGAGTGTGACTTGGTCAGGGCTAGTAGTAATGGTAATAAACAAAATTTCTTGACCAGGGCATGAATGAGACCCCTAGCAGAAATTCTATACAGCAAGAAGTGTATCAAAAGTGTATCAAAGTGTATTAAAACTGTATTAAACAGCAATTTGATACAGTTTTGATATACAAAGGGTGTATTGAAAATTTATCAACTGAAAATATAGGGTATCAAAACTGTATCAAATACCACCTAACTGTATCAAAAAATGTATCAAAAGTGTATCAAATTTGAACTTCGTTAATTTTGACCATGCCTGTGGTGTATCAAAAGTGTATCAAATTGGACTTATTGGACTTAGTTCATTTTGGGTGGCTAGAGGTATATCAAAAGTGTATCAAATTGAGCTTTCATAAACTGACCTTTTGTAGTGTATCAAAACTATCAATAACTGATCACATGACTAGATCATGACTCATCATTTTCAAATTTGCTCATGTGGCATGCATGCAGTTAACACCAGGATTTGCATAATGTGGCTGTATTTTAGAGCAAATTATGGTGTTTTATTTATCATGATGAAGATACAAACATGCTTGTAGACTGCACATTAGGTTACAATGTAGTTGTAATCAGGGACTGTGATTAAAGAGGATATTTTATTGACTTTGTTCTGATAAGGTAAGCTTTTATTATATAGGGCATATATGTATTAAGCATGAATATAGCACATGCCTGTATAGTAAAAAACCCTGCTGAATCTTTTTGATATTGGTAGCCTTTTTTGTCTCTTTATTGAGGGTTACAACTTCAGTGACAAGCAGGCCCTCTGTATGTATGTTCCATTTTGGTTGGGTTTCGCTTTTTTTCAATACTTTCTCACACATTTGTCCTATTATGTTGTAATTTTGAACATTGATAGGGAAAGTGCATTGAGCTGTTCTGTTATAGGGCAAAGTGCTAGAGCTCAGCATTGGGCAGTTGGGGATTGGTCCAATCAAGCCCAAATTCAACAGTAATGATATTTACGACATTCTTAACATGTTTTACATATTTATGACCCCAAAGGTCAAAGTTAAGGGGTCAAAGGTCAAATTTCAAAATTGGTCCAATGGAGCTCAAATTCGGCAAGAATGCATATTTACAAACATTAATGACCCCAAAGCTCAAAGTAAAGAGGTAAAAGGTCAAATTTTGAAGTTAATCTAATCAATTCAACAGAAATTATCCTTACAACATTGTTAACATGTTGAAAATATTCATTGCAGCATTGGGTTTTTAGGGGGGCATGCTGGCCAGCGGGACCGCCCTATTTTTGATACATGCCATTTGATACACTTTTGATACAGTTTTTTGATACACTTTTGATAGTTTTTTTGATAGTTTTTTTGACACACTTTTGATACATTTTTTATACACTTTTGATACAGTTTTTTTATACATTTTTGATACATACCATTTGATAAACTTTTGATATGTATGAAATGTGTTTGAAATGATAAGAATTTCAACACTAATTTGATACAGTGTCAATACAATTTTGATACATAAAAGGATTAGAATTGGAACACTGATTTGATAGTGGCATATTTGATACACTTTTGATATAATTATGTATCAAATATGTATGAAATTAAAGGATAAGAATTTCAATGCTAATTTGATACAGTTTAAATTGGAACCCTGATTTCATAAAGTGACATATTTGATACACTTTTGTTATAATTGTGTATCAAATATGTATGAAATGAAAGGATAAGAATTTCAATGCTAATTTGATACAGTTTAAATTGGAACGGTGATTTCACACACTGGCATATTTGATACACTTTTGATATAATTATGTATGAAATGAAAGGATAAGAATTTCAATGCTAATTTGATACAGTTTAAATTTGATCGCTGATTCATACAGTGACATATTTGATACACTTTTGATATAATTATGTATGAAATGTGTATGAAATGAAAGGATAATAATTTCAACGCTAATTTGATACAGTTTAAATTGGAATACTGATTTCATACAGTGACATATTTGATACACTTTTGATATAATTATGTTTCAAATATGTATGAAATGTGTATGAAATGAAAGGATACGAATTTCAATGCTGATTTGATACAGTGGCATATTTGATACACTTTTGATATAATTATGTTTCAAATATGTATGAAATGAAAGGATACATTTCATTTGATACAGTTTTGATATGATCCATTTGATACATTTCATAAACCCAAATTATTTGATACTTTTTTGATACATTATCTTGGCTTTTGATATGTATAAAATGTGTATGCAATGTTATAATTTGATACAGTTTTGATACATAAAAGTGTATGAAATGAGGGTTCCAATTCAAATACTTTATATTTCATACATTTTTCATACGTATTAAAAGTGGTGTATCAAAAGTGTATCCAATTTCAGCCAGGGACAGCCTCAGGGCTTGGTCAGTCCAGGGGTCAGTGTTGACCATCTCCAACTATGTAACCTGTCAATCTTAAATATGTCATGGCCCTGAAGAAACCCCAAATAGTATGTTTTAGACCTGGGGTTTAGACCACAACTTTGCACATCTTGCGTTCCAATATGCTCCATTAAAAGGCATATCAGAACTCACACTGAAGAGAAAACCTTTCAGTGCGAGTTATGTCATACCAAAGAAAAACTCTAGAAGTGTGACTTACAGAGTACTTTCAAATTTAACCCTCCTCTTTTTTGTTCATGCAAAATCAAGAACACAATCTGTCACTAAAAATAATTAAGCCAAGTGACCTTTGCATATTTTTGTATGACACAGTACCACTACATTATGTTCTGCCGACAATGTGCAGTGGCTAACCTGATTGACGCTTTCACATACACCCGTTTGTATGGCACCGTACTACCAAATGGTGTATCCCAATTGTAGGTTAGCCCAGCACAGATGGTACATGCTTGAAATCACGAGCATACATTTTACAGATTCTTAAAAAAATTGGCATTTTATGTTAGTGTGATTTATTTCTAGTATCAGAAATGTGTTTGCAAGGAAAGTTATACTGAAATTGATGAATGAAAAGCTGTAGTTTAAATTTATTTGTTGTAATAAAAGTACAAACTTCAAATTTACATTTGAATGGCTAATTATTTAAAGTGAGATTCCATACACTCTTGTACCCAATTAATGTCCCATCTCAGGTAGACTCTCCACCTAACCCAGCCGCTTGTCACTGTACACAAACCCCAAGTGAAGTAATCTTTGTAATCTGTCATCAATACATGTATTGGCAGTTATGATCAAATCTCATGCAGAAGTAATCCTTGTAATCTGCCATCAATCCATGTATTGGCAGTTATAATGAAATCTCAGAAGTAATCCTTGTAATCTGCCATCAATACATATATTGGCAGTTATGATCAAATCTCAGAAGTAATCCTTGTAATCTGTCGTCAATCCATGTATTGGCAGTTATAATCAAATCTCAGAAGTAATCCTTTTAATCTGCCATCAATCCATGTATTGGCAGTTATGGTCAAATCTCAGAAGTAATTCTTGTAATCTGCCATCAATCCATGTAGTGGCAGTTATGATAAAATCACAGAAGTAATCCTTGTAATCTGTCATCAATACATATATTGGCAGTTATGATCAAATCTCATAAGTAATCCTTGTAATCTGTCATCATGCATCAATACATGTATTGGCAGTTATGATCAAATCTCAGAAGTAATCCTTGTAATCTGCCATCAATACATATATTGGCAGTTACAATCAAATCTCAGAAGTAATCCTTGTAATCTGCCATCAATCCATGTATTGGGAGTTATGATAAAATCTCGGAAGTAATCATTGTAATCTGTCATCAATCCATGTACATGTATTGGCAGTTATGATCAAATCTCAGAAGTAGTCCTTCTTTCGTATGCTGCAAATAAGGGAGATTCATATCTCAAGTTTGCTGTTGTGCAGCCAATCTCGTGTGGAAACATCAACTTCAGAGAGTCCCTTGGCTCCATTTGGGGGTCGATGAAGGTTACAAGCTTTGATGATGTGGTCTGCCGTCTGCTCTTCCTTTGGGTGAGGCCCCATCTATGCATACTGGCCCTGAAGCGACCTACTCCTGTTCGCAGGCGGTTGAGTTTCACCCATGCATGGCGTGGCAAATCCGAGCCAGGGCTGGATTTCGACGTATCTGGAAACGCTGGCTCCCCAACCTGTTCCTGCGAGACGTCGAAAAAGAGCTCCCCGTGCTGTGACTTTGTCGCGGAGGCCTGTCAGGTGTTGTCGGTAGGTAAGCGATCTGTCAAGTTTTACTTCAAGTTAGGTAGGGGTAGCTTGGAAAGCAAGTCGACTCTTGTTGACCATGATGTTTAGCTCCCGCTTAGCTTCCTTGTTGTTCAGGTGGAAAGCTGCTGAAACTGTTTTCCCTTCACTGAGCTTCAGGCGCCAGTTCTACAGATATGTTGATAGGGTATCCATGTCATTGCTGAGGACCTTCTCAATGTTAGATCATTTCCTGTGCGTTGCCAGGATGGCTGTCATCTGCGTAGCCGTACTTCTTTGATGTTGTCTCAGGCAGGTCATGGATGTAGATGTTGAATAGCAAAGGAGTCAGTACAGATCCATGAGGAACCCCTATGTTAAGACGGCGAAGTCTGCTTTGCTGTCCATCACTGGTCTTCAGTACGAAGCTCCGGTTTGAGATTAGGTTCAGGATTTAATGGACCATACCTCTGTCCGGAATCATACGAAGTAGCTTTGCAGTGAGTCCCCTGTGCCATACGGTGTCATAAGCAGCAGTTAAATCCACAAAGACAGCCCCTGCCTTCTCCTGGTTCTCAAATGTATCTTCAATGTCCTGCGTAAGGAGGGTCACTTGGTCCACAGTTGACCTACCCTGGCGGAAGCCAGCTTGCTCGTGGGGCAGCTGAGAGTCAATGATGGGGTTGACCCGTGCATGGATTAGACGCTCAAGGAGTTTGTAGGGGATGCACAGCATTGAAATGGGCCGTAGCTCTTTGGATCATCCTTGGGTTTGTTCGGCTTCGGTAGGGCGATCACGGTGGCCCTGCGCCAGATCTTAGGGATTTTGCATTGGCTCATCGAAAATGACAGAAAGAGGCGTAGCCAGTTGGTTACGGCGTTGCCAGCATGAAGGAGGAACTCAGGATGTATGATATCAGGTCCTGAGGCCTTGCCTGCTTTCAGCAGTTTGATAGCTGATGACATTTCCTCCACTGTGAACTGATTGGTTAGCTCCGTGTCATGGGTGTCCGTCTTCCAGAAACTGGCCATTTCATTGGCAACGCATCTTGAGAGATCCCGATCTGGGTTCTTGAAATGGCCGTTCTGGACTAGCTGAGATGCGATGGAGTTAGCACTTACAGGGCACTTGGTTGGAGATGAAGTTTCCCGGTCAGTTAGTTGGTTGACTGTGTGCCATGCTCTGCGGCAGGAGTGAGTGAAGTCAATTGACTCAACAGTTTCAGCCCAGCGTTCATGGCGCTTCTCTGACAGCAGTGTGGAAGCAGTTGTTTGTGACTTCTCACCTGGTTCAGCTTCGATGTAATCGTCAGACAGCTCTTAACATTCATCGTCCCAACATGGGATGTAGCTCCTCTGGTAGCCACGTGGGATTGACTGCTTTGCTGCATGGATGAGCAGGTTGCAGTAGGCCTTGTATGATGAGTCCAGGTCTTCACTGTCTGGGCGTGGTAGCCTTGAGACCCGCTCGTTTGATATCCGTTGAAACTGTTCCCAGTTAGCCTTGCGAAAGTTCCAGCGCTTCACTGCTTTGCTTGTAGTTGGTGCTACGAGAGATGGAGATATTATCAGCAAAGGTTGGTGTTGAGGTCGTGGAAATCTTGTCAAGGACTCGTCGCGTAGGAAGCTGGTGGCCCAAGGAGGTGCTTGCGAAGGCGAGATCCGGATTTGAACCCGTGTTCCAGCGCGGGAATGGAAGCTGTCAGGCTCCTTCGGGTTGTAAAGAAGGGTAAGATCGTTTGCAGAGGCCCAGTTGTTAAGGCATTCCCCATCCTGTGTAGATCTGGAGTATCCCCAATCTGTGAGATGGCAATTGAAATCACCTGCGTACAGACAGGAAGAGCTAAAAGATGGTAATGATGTATCAGTCAGGTGCACTGGTTGAGGTTTGTATACATTGATGATGGTTGTATCCTGGACCTTTACAGGCAGCCATTGGTGATGGTTGCATGGTGATAGCTGGTGACGGTTGGTGATGTCTAGTGATAGCTGGTGATGGTTGGTGATGGCTGGTGATGGTTGGTGATAGCTGGTGACGGTTGGTGATGGCTAGTGATAGCTGGTGATGGTTGGTGATGGCTGGTGATAGCTGGTGACGGTTGGTGATGGCTAGTGATAGCTGGTGATGATTGGTGATAGCTGGTGACGGTTGGTGATGGCTATGGCTAGATAGCTGGTGATGGGTGGTGATGGTTGGTGATGGCTGGTGACGGTTGGTGATGGCTAGTGATGTTGGTGATGGCTGGTGATGGTTGGTGATAGCTGGTGACGGTTGGTGATGGCTAGTGATAGCTGGTGATGGTTGGTGATAGCTGGTGACGGTTGGTGATGGCTAGTGATAGCTGGTGATGGTTGGTGATGGCTGGTGATGGTTGGTGATAGCTGGTGACGGTTGGTGATGGCTAGTGATAGCTGGTGATGGTTGGTGATAGCTGGTGACGGTTGGTGATGGCTAGTGATAGCTGGTGATAGTTGGTGATGGCTGGTGATAGCTGTTGGTGACGGTTGGTGATGGCTAGTGATAGCTGGTGATGGTTGGTGATAGCTGGTGACGGTTGGTGATGGCTGGTGATAGCTGGTGATGGGTGGTGATGGTTGGTGATAGCTGGTGACGGTTGGTGATGGCTAGTGATAACTGGTGATGGTTGGTGATGACTGGTGATGGTTGGTGCTAGCTGGTGACGGTTGGTGATGGCTAGTGATAGCTGGTGATGGTTGGTGATAGCTGGTGACGGTTGGTGATGGCTAGTGATAGCTGGTGATGGTTGTTGATGGTTGGTGATAGCTGGTGACGGTTGGTGATGGCTAGTGATAGCTGGTGATGGTTGGTGATAGCTGGTGACGGTTGGTGATGGCTAGTGATAGCTGGTGATGGTTGGTGATAGCTGGTGACGGTTGGTCTCGGGCGTCTGAAGGCTGTGAGGGAGAAACCTCAGGGACCTCCTTGTTAAGACCAAGCTTCCATGTGCTGATGACGAAGTCATTCCTGGCTCTTTCAAATGTACTGGCAAATGTGTTATTTGTCTTCAACACATGGAAGAACACCAGAAATACACTAGCACCCAAACCAAGAAAACGTATCCCATCACACAACACATGAACTGCAAATGCAAATGCACATGGGTAATATACCTCATTACATGTCGCAAATGTCAGAAACAATATATCTGAAAAACAACCAACACATTATACACTCGTATCAGCAACACTCGCTCTCAAATAAAACACTTTAATACTCCCAACAGCCTCAAACTTCCATACGCTCAACACTTCAACCTACCATTCTATTGCTGATCTCGCGTCATGCCCATCTTACTATAAATAGGGGAATGTTGTATCTATGTATGTATCTATGTATCTATGTATCATGGAAAGGCTCCGTCAGTTTCGATCCAAATGTCGCCAAATTCATACGGGAGATCGATGAATATACGGGAACGTGTTTAAACTTTATTTGGTTGAAAACGGTCAAGAATTGGCCTCAAAATCAGTGAAAATGTGGTACGTTGCTATGCTGGGTAAACAAAAAAGGGAGTCAGTTGTCAAGCTAGCCCGTGCGCGTCGTACGGGCGTATCTAATGCCAAGCCGCTCGCGTAGCGCAGCGATAGCGCGGGGGTAACGCAGCACTACGCCATGTCGGGCGTAAACGACGCAGAGTCGCGCAATGAATGATAATACGGGTGAACGACCGACCGTAGGCGTAATAAATACGGGGAAAAGATGTGTGTTAAAAAGTACAAACAACATGAAGAGGTAGGCCTACTGTAATTAAAAAAGAAAACAAAATGAGGACAAACAGGTAGGCCTACGAGTATGTGGGTTAGCCTATAGTTAGTCACAGTAAGAAAATGAAAGCGGGAATAAAATAGGCTAAAGAAGGAAAGAATAATAAAATCTAATAAAATTAGATGATTTAAATAAAAAAAGCTATTAAACTGAGGACAGAACTAAATAAATAACATGAAAACGGGAAATCACAAGCTAAGCAGCAAATAAAAAATGAAGTCAACAGGGAAATGTAAGAAAGGACAGATTTAGAAAATAATGGGAACGGAATTGAGTAAATAAAAAACATGATAACGGAAATTTGCAAGCTTAGCAGCAAAATGTTTTTAAAAAATGGAACAAAATTGGCCCATGTAGAAGAAACTAAAAAGAAAGAAAGAAGCTAAAATGGAAACTTAGGCTTAACGAGGGTCAGACTCAGATAAATGAAATTTACCTTTTCAATGATTCTACCTGTTCAGTAATTCCTCCCGTTTTAGTGAACGCTCCCATTTACTCACCTAGCGGAGACCCGCGCGTAGCGCGGGTGTCCCGCTAGTCTATAATAAATTACCGAGTTGCAAAACTTTTCGTGATAAAACTCGAACGGTGGTGATGCAACTGCATATTTCACTTTTGCAAACCTAATCATTAACCGAGTTACGCTGCATATTCACCTCATTTTTTTCAATCTTAGTGATTAAAGTCTAAAAATGAGCAAAAATACCTTTAAAAAATACCCAGGGACCGCAAAATAGTGAGCATCAGTTACTATGTCACCTATTAGGGGCTGTGTACCCCCGGGTGGTGAATTCCAAAAATCGCTTGCCCCCCCCCCTTTCGATGTGCCAAAAAATCTTCGCCCCCCTTTCGATGTGCCAAAAAACCTTTGCCCCCCCTTTCGACGTGCCAACAAATCTTTGCCCCCCCTTTACACACTAAGATTTTGATGAACCCTAATTTATAACCTTAAATTGTCTTATCATAATAATAATGGGAGCGTAGCGAGCAGGAAATTTTTATTTTAACGTGTTCCTAATGTTTTCCTACACCTTTTTAGGGCGTAATATGGAAACGGTTCCCAAAAAAACTGTGCCAAAAATCGCTTGCCCCCCCTTACGACCTGCCAAAAATCCTTGCCCCCCCTCCCTTTTGGGCTGCCAAAAATCTTTGCCCCCGCATAATTCACCACCCGGGGGTACACATAATGGGCCCCTAACAACTATACCGCGTCATCAAACCAAGAGCTGTAGGCATTCTTGTATTGTTTGTAAAATGTTTTGTCAAATAAAATACATCTTTAAAATATTATGTGTTCATTTATCTTATTTTTGTCTCTTTCTGTTTGTTACAAGTAATCAGAAAATATCATAAAAAAATATTCAATAAATATCGATTCATCGTATCGTGTCCCTGCTGGTTTGATTAATTATTAATATAGCGCCACCACTTTTCCCGATCGAACCTTTCATAAATCACTATATGGTCGAATCCAACCAAAAGTGTCCACGGGCCAAAAATAAAAGTCCGAAATAAAAATGTCTCCACAATTTTTTCCTTTTGCCCATTGATTGATGACATATTGGCCTTATAGGAACCAAAAGTGCCATTACTAATCTTGAAAAATAAATCCAGGACGTGTGATAGTAAATATGATATCAAAACCCAATGTTACCTACGAATACCACTAGGATGCTTTCACTATCGCAATACTAATCAACCTAAAACAAATGGAATATTCCCATTAACGCTTTTTTCGTGTAATGTAGACCACAGGGTGTCAGGAAAATGCTAGCTCAACCAGAAAATATTTGTTTTTATTTTCATAACGCGATCAATATGATCTTAGTCAATTTATGCTAGTTTATTTTTGAAAATGAAGTTTAGGTCAGTTTCTGTATTTTATTTATCAAATGAGTATGAATCAATTTACACATTGTATTAGAACGAGTAGGATATATGTTTTCAAGAAAATTAGGAATTATACGCATAAACCTAACGCTTTATACAATGAAAAGGTGAAGAAACCCGGGTATTCGTAGGTAACATGAGCGATTTAACAAAATCTATATTGAGTTTAGAGGTTTAAATTTTGCTATTATGGTAATGAATTAATAAAATGGTAGTTTTAGATCTCTTTCAGATGGTACGTCCAAATGAATAAATGCTATTACCTTAGATCAAAATTTTGATGCTTTTAGCAAGATTTTGACCACTTCATTTTGATATACAAGTAGATAATCAGCAATTTTACATAATAAATAATTGTTGAATGAATCCGTATATGGGTAATAATAGTGTCCTGGCGTACCGCTTAAAGTTTTTGACAATTAATTTCCATTGGTAGAGACACTTCATTACACATGTCATGTATTATGCTGTATTCGTAAGTAACATTTCAGTATTTGTAGGTAAGAATTAGACTTTTGGTGGATATCGCAATCAAAACTTCATTTTATAAAGCACTTTGAATGTATTATTTTCTTTATGTGCTTTTATTGATACTTTAGACCCTATCATGTATTAATAATGTCGGTTCACAGCGGTTGAAAGAGGATTGAAGTAAGAAACAAAGGCACTAAAGTGACTTTAATTTGCGTAATTGCACACAAATCGCTTAAAACCGTTATTGCAGACTTGTGAAGTCCATCTTGGAGTCAGTTACGTCTTGTGGCCTTTCGTTTGAGGGCAACTACAATTAGCTTTATACCAGGGTCCATCAATGTGTTGTCTAGATCATGAGACAATGAGAACAGTCGTTTTTTCATGGTATTCGTAGGTAACCTTAGCGAAAACGTCAAAAGTTACCTTCGAATAAATCAATTTGGACACAAATTACTCACAAACCAGAAGGTCGGTAAACATTTAAAATGAAGCACACATGACAGTTGACAAATCCAAGTATTTATCCCTTCTAATCTTCTTTGAATCTGATTTTTCGTTCAAATGAGCAGACCGTCATCTATTTCAGTACATATTTTTCACCAATTAAGCCGTATTCAGTTTTGCATGGTGGGCATGTATTTGAATTCGCAACTTTCATTGACATATGATTCGATAGCAAACATACAGGCCTTTGTTATGTACCAATATGGACATTGGCATGAATGGCGGTGTTTCACAATACTGTCATGATGTCAAATTGTATTCGTAGGTAACATTCGGTTACCGAAATTTACCTACGAATACTTGCTTTTATTGTTGACATCTCAGAAATATTTAAACGCAGGCTATTGAAACTTGGTAGAAATAAAGAGTGTATTACCCTGCACCTATTGCTTAACTATTGTTTACTATTCTCTCACTTTGTGGAAATGGCACAGCTTTTAACATGTATTCGGAGGTAATGCATATTTTTTTACCAAACCTACCTTTGTGCCATTTAGAATTTCTGGCAGCTAAACACAATAATAAAGATGTCCGAATGCAATGCATTTCAGTATTGGACATATCAAAGCTTGTATCAATTAAGCATTTATTAGTGATTTCCATTTTTAAAGATATATCTAGTGCTATGAAAAATTGTATTCGTAGGTAATGTAAAAAATACCACTCACAAAATTATCACAAAAAATTCATAATTATGTACAAATATGTGAAAAATTGAACAGGCAATCTTTGAATACACACCTTTCAGGAAATCAATTTAGATTCAATCCAATGACCTCTTTTCATAACTGATTTATATGTTTTTAAAAATACTTTAAGAAATATTTTGAAAAAATTGGTAAAAATAGCATGTTTTGGGGTCTCTGTGTCTAAGTTTTTCACAGAAGGGGTCTTATTATATATGGCGCGAAGCGTATGATCAAGGCGAATAAACACAATACAAAAACGAATGCCAATTGATTAATACTTTTAAGTTATGGCCCTGAACATGCCGTGTACACTTTTCGTTGGATTCGACCATATACTTGACATGATCAAGATGAAAGACGGCCGAATCTACTTAATATTCATGTCCAAGCTATGCCTCAGTTGTCTGTAGCGGTGGCAACCCCTCATCAACCACACCAAGACCAAGAACATCAGTGATGAGAACACCAAGACAACTGGATTTGTCGCATCCGAAGCAGCAAGATACTAGTAGACCAAAGACCACGAGTGCTTCTACACCAACGTCACCAATGAAGATAGATAAGACACGCGGTTCATCGGCGAAACAGCATGCCACTAGTAAAATCAACCAAAATCTCCCGCATCCGCGACAATCATATCTTCCGCGCTCGCGACAATCAAATCTTCCGCGTCCGCGACGATCAAATGTCAATCACACAGTTCCCGGAGCAAACAGTGCTAACAGCACGAGATCATTTCATCGTAGACATGATCACCCGGCCTCTACTAAACCAACAGTGGTAGTAATCGGCAACTCCCACCTCGCACCAGTGGAAGCCAATCGGTTGGTTCCAGACGCACAGGTGATATTGCTCAAGGCCTACACAATTGTTGAAGCAGCCGATCAACTTGAACATCTGTCATTTGCACCCGATTGCATAGTTATTCATGAGATAACAAATGACATAAAATATGCACCAAGTCCAAATGAGTGCGCCCAGTACCTTCATTCTGTAGTAGATCATTACAGTTCAAAATACCCGCAGACTAAATTCATCACATCACTTGGAATATCAAGAACTGACAACCAAGAATTAAACACCGCCACCGAGATAGTTAACGCGATCCTGAAGGGTCTCATTAATTCAACTGGGAACGATAATACTACATTCTGTGACCACGGTAACTTCTCCAGAAATGGTATCCCCATCGTCACTTATTTGGTACTGATGGATATCACCTTTCAGATGAAGGTACAAAAGTGTTCTCAAGCAACCTAAGGTGTAAGATAGAAAAGGTATTAAACCTCCACTCAAGATATTGGAGTAAAACACAGATACAAGGGTAATTTAAAATTAAGATTTCATCATGTCTCTATTTTCTAGATCGTCGCTCAAAATAGGTGCATGGAACATCGACGGTCTTTTTTCAAGGATTGATAATGTTCGCACATCTAAGTTAGGTTTCAATCCAGTTCGAAGATTACTTGAAAGTTTAGATATTTTTGCTTAACTGAGACACACTGCGAGATTTCTGACATAATTGATCTTGATGGATATCACATCGAACAAAATCATAGGCCTCGTTCATTAAAAGCCCCTCATGCTTTTGGGGGCCTTGCTGTCGGTGTCCGTCTCAGTTTAGTTAAAGGAATTAAATTCCTCAAACCTTCTCATTCAGAGTTTATGTGGTTTAAATTATGTAAGAAATTTTTTTGTTTTTTTAAATGATATTTATATTTGCAACATCTACATTAGTCCTACGGGTTCAAGTTATAATTTACGTAGTGATGACATTTTCACATTAATTGAAAAAGACATCACTAATTTTTCTAAACATGGCAATTGCGTTCTAATGGGTGACTTTAACGCTAGAACTAGTGTTGAACCTGATTTTGTAGAAAATGATACTTGTAAATATTTAAACGTTCATTCCGATTATACGATCGATACACCTATCTGTAGAAGAAATTTGGATACCAAAATGATCGACACACATGGTAAACTTCTTTTAGACATGTGTAAAGGTAGTGGTCTCCGAATTGTAAATGGTCGTAAACTCGGAGATTTATGTGGCAACTATACATGTTATAATCACTGGGGTAACCCTAGCTTAATTGATTACTTGTTATGCCATACTGATCTTTTCAACGATATTGAATATTTCAAAGTCCATGAACTGATTCCTTATTCCATCCATTGCATGATCTCATGCACCTTAAAAACAGGCTGGTGCGAGTATAAAACCATTTTTGCTAATGATGACACTTGCATACTTAATGATCCCCCCGATCACTTTATCTGGTCTATTACATCAGGTAAACAATGGCGCTGGGCTTTGAAACAGCCTGATATAAAGTCAAAAATTGACCGTTTTTATTTGGAACAATCATCCAACACGGAAAACGGGACGGAAAACTCAGTTGAGAATTGTATTGATGATTTTTATGATTTACTTGAGTGTGTCGGAACTAAAGCGGGTTTAAAGAAGAAGAGTAGGCCTACTACCCGCAAAAAACGTTCCAAAAATAAGTGGTATGATCAAGATTGTAAATCTATGTATCGTAAAATCAAATCGATATCTCGCTCTATTAAACGTCAGCCACATAATCTTTTTTTAGTGCATGATTACCGTAAATTATGTAAACAATATAAGAAACTTTTGAACTCTAAAAAGACGCCTTTTAGAGATAACATTTTTCGGACGCTTGACAAATTAGAAACCAATGATCCGCAGGGATTTTGGAAAGTTTATGAAGGTTTATGCACTACCAAAAAGTCTTCATCCCAGAATCCTATCACACCTAAACAGTGGTGGGAACACTTTCTGACTCTCATGAATAGAAATGTTTCTCATAATGATACACTATTTGAAGATTATATAAATAATTTTGTGTCAAATTTTAATGAAAATGATGTAAATAATATTGATTCTATTATTACTAATGATGTAAATAACATTAATGCTATTATTACCATCAACGAAGTCAAAGAAGCAATCTCAACTCTAAAAAAAGGAAAGGCAGTTGGAGTTGACGGTATTTATAACGAAATGTTACAAGAGGGTATATCAGTTCTTGCACCATCTTTAACCTGTCTTTTTAATTCAATTTTTAGGCAGGAATTTTTCCCTCTTCCTGGAGACTTAGCACAGTAACAGTACTTCACAAAAAAGGCGACAAAAATCAGCCAAAAAATTACAGAGGAATCGCTGTATCGAGTAATTTATGTAAATTATTTTGTTTAGTGTTATATAACCGTTTAAATGTCTTTTGTGATAAGGAAACTATAATTCCACATAATCAAATTGGTTTTAGAAAGGGCTCTCGAACCAGTGACCACATTTTAGTTCTCAAAACACTTATTAATAAATATATTCATCGTGCTAGTAAATCTTATTTATATGTATGTTTTATTGATTTTTCTGCCGCCTTTGATACCATCTGGCGAAATGCTCTTTTATATAAATTAAGCCAAACGGGTATTGGCGGCACCTTTTTTCAAATAATTAAGAACATGTATACATCTGTTTCTTTCGCTGTAAAATGTGACAACAAACTTACTGATGCGTTTAACACCACAGTCGGCGTGAAACAAGGCTGTGTCCTTAGCTAAATTTTCTTCAATATTTTTCTTAGCGATCTTCCAAAAATATTTGATGCTAATTGCGCTCCAGTGAGTCTTAACAACTCACCTCTCAGTTGTCTCATGTATGCTGATGATCTAATCATTTTATCTGAAAGTGCAAATGGCCTTCAACATGCCCTTGATAAATTGCACAATTATTGCAGAAAGTGGAAACTGTTAGTTAACATTGACAAATCAAATGTCATGATATTCAATAAAGGTGGTCATGTTTTGAAAGGTTGTAAATTTAATTATGGTAATTGTAACATCAACATAACTAATGAATATTGCTATTTGGGTATCATTTTGTACCATCTGGTTCATTTACAAAAGCAATGATTAGACTTAAAGACAAAGCAATGAAAGCATATTATAAAATTAGGGATAATTTTATAAGTGACTCCTACAAATGTAGCATGAAATTATTTCAGACCCTCATCCAACCAATCCTTAGCTATGGATGTGAGGTTTGGGCACCATATTTGTTAAACAAACTGAACGACTCAAACTTTCTTACAACATGTGATAAACTTCCAAGTGAATCTATTCACATCATGGAAGAAAGAGATAAGAAGGAACCACAACGAACACATTCACTTTGTCCACTCCCTTTACCGACATTTAATTGACATTGTTATTCATGAGGATTTACTTTGATCAATACCCCGCGTTAAATAGGTGATTGGTATTGTACTCTATGTATTTGCATGTCTTCTGGAGCGTGTCTGAAGGATGATTTGAACTAATGACCTTCCGTGCAAGCACTCTACAGGATTTTCTCTGGTGACGTGATCATCGGTCATTGATGGCCTACATCTTTTTCTTCCATTTCGCCCAATTTTCCCGAACTTTGATGACTTTTTTCTCAGAGTTGGCAGTCTTTGGCACTGAAACGAGTTAGCTAGTTACGATTATACACATATAAACTATTAAATTAAACAGGTTTCATGTACCGGACTCAACCGGAACATTGTGCATTATTTAAGAACATTTTGCATCTATTTTTCATCGAAAAAGTCACCAAAATCTTACCTTATTTAAGCCGTCGATATACAAGCAATTGAAAGAACTTAAAATTGCAAAAAAGACCAGAAGAGGATGTCGTGCTGGTAGAAACAAACGCCGATCTATACAAGTTTGCGTCACCAACCGTATCAATGACTTCGATCAAGCAAATAACTTTTCTAAGCCTACACGGTCAAAAAACTTGATACAAATTAAATTATGTAAGGGTGCTTCCACTGGAAATGTTATTCTCAAAAGCCGTATTGCAACATGGAATGCTCAATCCATGATGAACAAATCTGCTGATGTGTGCGATCTTATTATCAATCGCAAGCTAGACATTTTAGCAATAACAGAGGCGTGGTTAAAGGGAGATGAGCGAGACCACACAGTCCTTGCCGACATCACCAAAACGCTTTCTGATTATGATATACATCAATTGCCAAGAATTGGCCAGAGAGGTGGCGGCATCTGCGTTATACTGCGCAAAGGTTATGATTTCACGTCTGTTACGCACACATTTGACACGTTCGAATGTTTGGAACTCTCCATATCGAGCAGCCAAAGGGATGCTCTCCAACTGTTTGTATTATATCGACCTGGTTCAACTTCACCCAGCAAACTTTTCTTTGAAGAGTTTTCAGGTCTTCTTGAATCTGCCACTCTCGCTTCTGGTGAACTGGTAATAACTGGTGATTTCAACATACATATGGATGATCTCGATTGTCAATCAATGAAATTAATGAGCGATATCTTGTATTCTGCTGGTCTGAAACAGCATGTCACGGAACCGACTCACATTCGTGGACATACGTTGGATCTTCTGATCACTCGTGACCCCCAGGACTCGGTATCCAGCGTTTCTGTTAAGCGTGACCTTCCATCAGATCACTATGCTGTAATGTGTGATATCCTATTGTCTCGCCCACCTGCTACTAAGCGTGTCATCAAATCGCGCCAGCTTCGTGCTATTGACTCTGACTTTTTCGAGAAGACGTTGTTGGCTCTCTGAGTAATAACAATTTGGATGACGTCAACGAGAAGGTCCAGTCATTTAATAGCAACCTCAGTAACCTCTTGGACAAGCATGCGCCGCTCACAACCCGTGAGGTATCGTTACGTCCACAAGCTCCTTGGTACACCGAGTCTGTTCGCGCATCTAAAAGAGCTAAGCGACAACTTGAGCGCAAGTGGCAGAAATCCAAACTTACTGTCGATGAAGACGCGTTTCGCAATCAATGTCGTCAGTATAAGAAAGATCTGGACAATGCAAAGACAGAATACCATTGTGCTCAGATCTCGGCATGCGATACCCGGCAAATGTTCAAACTTGTCAATCAACTTTCTGTTCACAAACCTTCGAAAGCCCTTCCTTCTCACAATTCAAAAAGAACCTGGCCAATCGTTTCAGTGAATACTTTGATCAGAAAATCCGGAATATTCGAGTTGCACTGGATGTGTCTACTTCTGCTGTTAATATTGAGAGAGAGACTACATGTAGGAGTAACTTTGAGCACTTTGAGCCCCTCAGTTGTGATGAAGTTCTTGGTATCATAAAGAGGTCGCGTGTAAAAACCTGCCCACTGGATCCATTGCCAGCGCAGCTGATTAAAGACTATTTACCTGACTTGTTACCATCGATAACTGATATTGTGAACACATCACTACAATCTGGTGTATTTCCAGATTGCTTAAAGGAAGCACTTGTGACTCCTTTACTGAAAAAGCCTAGTCTTGACGTGGATGACTTTAAAAACTTTCGCCCAGTGTCGAATCTACCGTTTCTCGGGAAAGTCATTGAACGTGCAGCAATTAATCAGCTCCAAAGTTACATCAAGGATAATGATCTTCACACCAAGAACCAATCTGCATACCGGCAGTTTCACAGTGTTGAGACTGCATTACTGCGTGTGACAAATGACTTACTTCGCGCTGTTGATGATCATGGTGAGGCTGTTCTGGTATTATTAGATCTATCCGCGGCGTTTGACACCGTGGATCACAACATCCTGCTCACAAGACTCAGTGCTAGATATGGTGTCACTGGAACGGCTCACCGGTGGTTTGCAACGTATTTGATGAACCGTCAGCAGTCTGTAATCATCGACACTGAAGTTTCTGACCCAACGCGCCTTGATTGGGGAGTACCGCAAGGCTCCGTCGTAGGACCTGAACTATTTGTCATCTATTCTTCACCTATCCAGGACATCATCGATAATCATGGACTTGCAAGTATTTCCTATGCCGACGACACACAACTCTATGTTGTAATTAAACCATCTAATCGCGCAAGTGCCTTGGCTAAGCTCGAGAAGTGCATTGAGGACATACGTAAGTGGATGGCTGCCAACAAGCTAATGTTAAATGACACTAAAACCGAGCTGTTGCACGTCACCTCTCGGTTTTCCAAGAGAGTATCCAACGTTGACATTACAATTGGAACTTCTTCAATTACTCCATCTGAGGAAGTTCGCAACCTCGGTGTCATTCTGGACAGCAGTCTCACCATGAGTAGTCATGTCAACAACATCTGTAGGAACGCTTCTTATGCCATTCATAGAATTGGGAAGTTACGCCGTTACCTCGACGCTGCAAATACCGAAAAGCTTGTTCACGCTTTCATAACTTCTAGATTAGACAATTGTAACAGCATCCTGTATGGTCTACCGGACAAAGATCTTAACAAGCTTCAAAGAATACAGAATGCCGCGGCAAGACTCATTACACTCAGCAAAAACGGGACCACATCACACCTGTCATGTTCCAGCTGCACTGGCTGCCCATCCGTCAAAGGATCATATTCAAACTGTTACTTCTGACGTACAAAGCTTTGAATGAGCAGTCGCCATCTTACATCTCTGAACTTGTCCATTCATATCACCCTCCAAGGACTTTGCGTTCTTCTTCTCAGTACCTCCTCCAGGAATCCGCGTGGAAAACAAAAACGTACGGCAGAAGCTTCTCACGCGTAGCGCCAGTTCTGTGGAATAACCTCCCTCTTGCTCTTCGATCTCCTCAGACTGTTTCACAATTCAAATCGCGCCTCAAGACACACCTGTTCAGCCATGCCTACGACTCATAAACTTTGTGCTTTCCTTGTGTGCAATTACTTGTTTTTCCGTTTTGTATATTTGCTGACGGAATTTTACTCAGTTGCTTATGTAATACATTGTTGTTTGATTGCCTTTTCACTATGCTTTTTATATGTTTTTGATAACTTTTATCATGTTCTTTTTACATGCTTTTTAATGATGTACTTTTAAGGTAGTGTAAGTTATGTAGATATAGTAGCATACTTTTAAGGTGTATTTTATTCTTGTTCTGTAAAGCGCCTTGATGCCTTTGCTCTGGCGCTATATAAGTCTGGTTTATTATTATTATTATTATTATTATTTGCTAAAGATGAAACTCAGCAAATAAACGGCCGATTTTGATGACCTTTTCGATGTGTTAAAGGACATTTTCTACACAACACGATCAAGAAAACAGTTTGACTGTAGATCCCAAAACAAAGCTACTATACATGTTCAGAGCATCAGTGAAATTCCATAATCTTACTTCTGGGTAGCGTTTGTTTGTTCTTGGATGGGTTTGTTATAGTTTTTTTCCAGTAATGATTTCGCCAAGCATCGATAGCGGTAAATGGATCATACATGAAAGTAAGTACCATTGATAGCTTTTCTTTTCATGCGTCAATGGATAAGCGGATTAAAACTTGGCCGATCGAAGTCGTTGTGGTTCCTTCTCATCTCTTTCTTCCATGTTCACATTAAGGTTTGCAAAATTATACTCGGAGTTCATAAAAAATCCACTAACAATGCAGTAAGAGGCGAATTAGGTAGTTTTCCACTGCTCACAACTATGCTTTCTTTATCTGTAAAATACTGGTGGAAGCTAAACGAAAAATGTATGAATGGTAATGATTCTCTTGTAATTCAAGCACTTGTAGATAACAGAAAGTTAGTGTGTACTAATAATTTCACATGGTCGACAGGTATAAAAAATATATTTAGCCTTATCAATAGGATTGACATTTGGGATAAACCAAATACGATCACCGCTTCCAATTTTAATGAAATTATTGTATCTAAACTTCAAATCGTCTATAACAATCTTTGGGTTAATCATATTAATAATTTTAGTCCTAAACTCAGAACATATTGTACATTCAAAAATTCTTTCAGTGCAGAAAATTATGTTATTATCGCTAAAAAGATCTTCCAGGGCTGCATTCTGTAAATTAAGAATAAGCGCACATAATCTCATGATCGAAAAGGGGCGTAAATACTCTCCAAAAATTAATCCAGAGAATAGAATTTGTACACTTTGTAATTTAAATAAGGTGGAGGATGAATTTCATTTTGTAATGATATGTCCTTTCTATACCAACCCTCGCCAAGATTTATTATCTACAATACATGAAATGTATGATATAGATGGTATGGTAGACACTGACATTTTCAAACTTATAATGAGTGCAAGTGATTTTGACAGTATTACTCCAATAACCAAATTCGTCAAATCAGCTTTTGATTCACGAACGAACATGGACTTATAGATAATAACAAAGTTCCCATTTGGGCTTAGAGCAGCGACCCCCTGTCATATTTTCATTATATAGGCTCAATGTAACAAGGACTTGAGCGCCACTATTAATATTGTCTATTATTATTAAGTCTAATTTATATTTCTTCTATAATTGTAAATATTTGTACTTGTAACTTTAATATTGCAATTTCAATTGTAAATATTTGTATTTGTAAATATTAACTATACCAGTTTGTTTGGTGAATGTTAATAAAATATATTGTTGACATTTCGAGATTAATATTCATATTCACATTGCGGACCAATCAGAATACTTCGGTGTAACGCTTGATCTCTTAGATAGATGGGGTGAGCAACGAAGGCAGTTTTTATCTGACCAAAATGTCACACCGTCGCCAGGGCAGATTGGTCGCTAGGGCAGAATGACGTCGGAGCCTGGGCAGATAAAAATCCGTAAAAAGTTTTAAGAAATTGTGGGCGGGGCGAAGGGTCGGCGGCGAAACACAAAGAGATTTGGCAGGCACACACATCGACGGATTTCAATTTCAGCGGAGTTTGTCAACAAAGATGAACCAAATGGCCGGGCCAAATGGATATATTTTATTGCTGCAGAATCGGGCACACGGCAGAAACAAGGTATTTAAAACATTATACTTGTTTTTTGAATCGAATGTTGATAAAAGCGAAATTAGAAACTGATTTTGCGGGTAAATTTTGAGGACATCGGATAGTTGTTACAATTTTTTTTTTTTTTTTTTTTTTTAACCAGTCAAAAACTTCCGGGTCATGCCATGGTAAATTAATACGGATGTGCATTCCTGTCGCCTGATGTATGATCGAAATCATGATTGATCATTCCTTTGAGCATGTTGAGTACACAAACCTTTCCACTAGCCTTGTTGTCTGCAGTTGCCTGTGTCGTGAGCTGAAGCCGTGGCTGAATTCTGAGAGAAATGTGACTGTCTGATCGGCCTGACTGAGTCCCGCCCGGTCCCGGGCCAATGTTTAATTTTGTAAGCTAGCTTACATGTAATATGTAGATGCACTGGCATGTGCTTATGTTCATGTCGTGATGTTACATGTTAACATGGACGTTATTCATGTATTCATTTAATATGTTCATGAGCTTACACGTATTCCTGACATTGTCCTTGACCTTGCTGAGGTTAATTAATTAGGTTTCTGCCGGAAATTAGAACGAAATGGTCTGAGCAATTGGCAACAGCAATAGCCTTTTCCGCGGGATCCGCCATCCAGTGGGTCCTGCCGTACTGCATGCCATGCGATAGACATTACGTCCTCGATTACGCGGGAGTTGCAACGCGGTGCGCACCTCTTCAGTCAAGCATCAACGCGGTGATCTTAGCAACAAGGTACCACAGAGGAGTAAGATAAAACAGAGCGCGTCGTACCACCAGTCAAAGTCTCCGCCTCAACAATTAATGAGGGCTGATTGTTCCATGAAATGCGACAGGGGTGACTGCTACGCAATTACCGCGTATTTTCATGGTCTATTGCGTAATCGCGAAAGCACGCAACGCTCTATCGCGTAGACACAGCACGATCGAACAATCGGCCCTCATGAATATGCGAGAACTGGTAGCATACAATACACGGGGACTTTGACTGGTGGTATGCGCTCTGTTTTATCTTGCTCCTCTGTGCAAGGTACTCATACCCACAAGATCTTAGATTATTAATACACAGATTGGAATTTTCCATGCCTGTGCCCTCTAAGCGTACTCGAATTCAGCTGACGCCGGTACAGCGTACAGACCTGGCGACATCGCTTATCTTCGCATGAAGTTTCTTTTTTGTGTACGCCGCGCTATTTGCGCTATTTTTGAGTTTGCTCACGCGGTACCTGACTTAGCGTCGATCCCCTGAGGCAACATGCCATGTTTCCACGGTATGCACAAGATGGTGGCGTTGATGTCACAATGTCAATGACTACCTCTATTGATGACTACCTCTCTTTCGCGGTTGTGCCGCAAGCGTGCTGACAAATCGCCCCTGTGCGCGTGCGTGTACATTGCGTTTAACTTTACGCGCGCGATTCGATACTGCGGCAAGCATAGACCTATGAGTGCCCATACTTAACCATGGCAGTAGGTGAAGCCACGTATCCAAGCTGATTTTGGTCGGGTGGTCGGACGCGGAGAAATAAGCGTTCATGTCTGGAGAGAAAGACGCGCTTGTTTGCGTGATGTTGCGTCATATTGCTCGCGTCAAATGCAACATGTTCTGTAGACTCGAACGTAATCTGCTTGCTTGCGTCCTTGTCAAAGTCACTGGTCTAGGTACTTGTTTGTCTGGGGCGGCGAGCAAAATAAGCACCTAGGTCACTACCGAACTTGGTGAACCAAATTATAGGCCTAACACTAACACTACCGAATGCAAAATTTTATTGATATGATATTGATATGATATTCGGACTAGCGCAGTGTTTCTCAGATTCGGACTAGCGCAGTGTTTTTCAGCGCTGTAGTTTTCAGTTTCGGACTAGCGCCATGGTTTTCAGTTTCGGACTAGCGCCATGTTTTGTTTCTTGAGGGGTAATGCAAATTTTTTGTTGAACCAGGAGGGGGATTTTAAGTTTTAAATGGAGAAATGCGGAAAACAGGTACAGGCCATTAGTCCGACACGCCGCTAGTCCGACACTCCGCTAGTCCGGCACGCCACTAGTCCGACACGCCGCTAGTCCGAATCTGAAATGCACTGCACCAGTCCGACATGCCGCTAGTCCAAATCTAAAATTTACACTTTGCCAGTCCGGCACGCCGCTAGTCCGATAATGAAAACCACTGCGCTAGTCCAAAATTGAAAACTACTGCGCTAGTTTCGGACTAGCGCAGTGTCGGACTGAAGAAGTGTTTTCCAAATTCGGACTAGCGCAGTGTATTTCGGATTCGGTCTAGCGGTGTGTCGGAATGAAAACTGTGTTTTCAGATTCGGACTAGCGGCGTGTCGGACTGTTGCAGTGGTTTTCATTTTCAGACTAGCGCATGCTTTTTTTCGGACTAGCGCCGTGCTTTTCATTTTCGGACTGGCGCACCTCTAAGTATAGGGAATTTGTGTTGTCGGACTAGCGGTGTGTCGGACTGAGCGGTGCACCCTGGGAAAACAAGGGGTATCCGAAACTTTTGAGCAAATTTTCCTGTCAATATTTTTTCCAAAACACCCATTCTCCCCTGCTGTTATAACAATAGGTCCCTTAGTCATATTTTATATTAAATGCTTTTATGTTTGTGTGTGTTTGGTTTGCAGTTGACCTAGCTTATCAATGTGGAAATGGATTAATTATCTCTATGAAGAGTCTGTGAAGATACAATTGATCTGTTGCTGTAAATTGGTAAGTAGACTACAGTCAACATCAAAACTAAATACAGAAAACAAATTGTTGAAAATTGGGATAAATTGAATCCCACCCAGACCAAACAACTTCTCTCTTTGTTTTCTCTCTTTATTCCTTCCTTCTTTCCCTTCCCGTTGCCAAAAAAACCCTGAGGCGGTTAGGGTTAAGCAGTTTCATAGCCAAGTCAAGTATTATGGAAAATGTTCAGAGGATACGAATTGTACAATGTTCAATTCTTTCATTCAGTAAAAGAGTGGAACAACTTGCTTACATCCACCATTAATAAATGCTGCCATTTATACAGCGCCTTTCACATGTATCAAAGCGCTTTAAATTTATTCCGCTGTTGTTAGAATGTGTCAGCTGCCATACAATGCCTAAAGCATGCTCATACCTTTGGACGGCGCTAAATGGACAATATTCCTAACAGCTCCCCATTTCACCCCTGGGTAGAGAAAGGCAAGTGAAGTAAAGCGCCTTGTTCAATACAATGGCACAACACGATGGCACTGCTGGGGCTCAAACTTGCAAAACTCTGATTATTGAGGTAGAACCTGTACTGCTGCGCCACCTTGCCCCGTTACTCATCAGACAACTTCAGCTTTCAAATCTGTTCTAGCTGAATGTTCTGACACAGTACCCTGACTCCAAAAATAGACCTCCCAATCATACCTCCAGTTTAAACTTCTACAGGTAGATATAGAATACAAGATCCAAGAAATTCATTGGTTGAAATTCATGTTGGTAGATTTCATCTATGCATTGCATGTATTGCTCATACATCAAATGGTTTTATAATTCAAGCTTTTTAAATAATCATGTTCTTCTTCTTATTTTTGTTTTTGTTTCACAGGGGCATGATGATTTGAAAAAGGGGCCTCAGGACATCAATCTACAATGTATCTCATGAATGATAGCTGCCATAAACAAATATGCTTTTTGTATAGAGCATACATTTTCTTGTTGGTCATTCAATGTACACATTTGGCAAACAATATAAGTATAATGTAAAGTACCAGTATTCAGCAAAAATCAAGAGGTGAAATGAATTATCTTTGGTAATATATTAAAGTGACATTTTATCAGACTATATTTAAGAACTGGAGTGCTAAATTTGTGACTTCACATGAATGACACTGTATTGTGTTTTTTTAAACTGTTGTGGAAGAGGTACATGTAGCCCAGTCAAAGGTAAATAAGGGCTTAACCTGAATAACCCACCACTAATTGCAACATAATTCATATAACCACCTAGTACAGACAGGCTGTGAGCTCGACTCCTATACTTCAGTGGCAAGCACTGCTTTCCAAGCAGGCCCTCATACAATGATCTAAGATGCTTGCTATTAGAGGGGTATCACGGTTTGCGAATAGCACTCGCTCGCTATTTGAGGGGCATTGCGGTTTTGCAAATTGGGCGAGTTCTATTTATCATCCATTCTTTTCAGAAAAACATATTAAAGAATATATCAATAAATTTCACCAGAAGTCACTTAGTGGAACAATGCTTAATTTTTGCATGAATCCAAAATGGCCACTTATGCATATGTGAGATTTCAAAGTTATTCTACTCTGGATAATATCCATACTCCTCTCATAATAAGGATGCAGAATAAGTATAGTTTGACCTGTCTCCAACATACAGTTCTTGAGTTATAGGCAAAAAGGTGATAGGTCAAATTTTGGGGTCCACAGGCAGCTACAGTTGAAAAATATTCTAATTTTAATGAAACTGGTTTCAAATTATTCCTTCAGCCCAGTGGCGGAGCCTGGGGGGAAATTCCCCCCATTCAGAACTCTTGCCCCCTTGTTCCCCCATTAAAACCCAAAATTAGGGAATTGTCTACTTTTAAGGGCAAATTTCAGCAAATTTGATGATTTTACAACCACCTGAGATATGACAAACTTTTCTTTGTTTAAAATGTTTTTGCAAGCATAGCAATCCGAGTTTGTTTTTCTCACAATCATAGAATTTTTACATCTTTATTCCCTGTGGTACCCCAATTTTGACATTTGACCTTTTTCCCTATTACTCAAGAGCTGTATACTCAACAATCCCTATGACGAGGGGAATAAATTGGTATCATTGGCTTTAACAAGATTTGACCAACTTTAAAATGTCACCCCTGTATAAGTGGCCATTTTTGATTTATGCCAATTTGGCAATGTTCCACTTGGATTTTCTGTAATTTTTTATATTTTTGTGTGAGCTTTTAGGAGATGGGTGCATATGTAATAGATTCTGGTGCATTTAGTGGTGGGTCATTTTTAATTAGACTGGGCTGGTAGGTGATAATTCTGAAACATGCATGGAATGGAACTAAAAGTGACCAACTGACTGCTATTTTAGAGTCTGAGTTAGAGCTTAGGTTACAGGTAAGGGTGACATTTAGGGTAACAGGGGCGGATTTAGGGGCGCGGCAGTGCGCCCCTCTATTTTTTGACTAGCAAAGGCGCCGTAACTTAAAAATACAAAAATTGTAAGAAATTAAAAAAAAAGGAACAAATTCGGCCATGCACAGCATACAATGGGCCAAAACCGTTGAGTTTTCGAGGGGTAACCCCTTTAACACATTTTTTTCGTAAATCGACCAAAAGGCGCCTTTATCAAAAATTCCTGGATCCGACCCTGGGTAAGGTTTATGGATTAAAACTAAGTTGCTGTATTTATTGATTAATAACCCTTCAGTTGATAGCACTTTACACTGCATGATCAGCAGTGTGTCTGCTATCTTCAGTAGATCAGCACTCTCCGTCATCCTAGGCTATTTAAGGCACTTAATTTAATGCCCATGTGACCCTGTCTACAAGCTGTAATGTCAGCACCCATCTGGCCACGGGGGCATTAAATTAAGTGCCTGCATTTAAATAGCCTAAGATGACTGTAATATCTAATATCTTCAGTAGATAGTATGACTGCATGATCAACAGTGTGTCTGCTATCTTCCGTAGATAACACCATACACTGTAATCGGTGGTATATCTGTTATCTTCAGTTGATAGCACTTCATACTGCATGATCAGCAGTGTGTCTGCTCTCTTCAGTAGATAGCACCATACGGTACACTGTTATCTTCAGTTGATAGCACTTTACACTGCACGATCAGCAGTGTGTCTGTTATCTTCAGTAGATAGCACTATATGTAGTATACGGTATGTAATCAGTGGTATATCTGTTATCTTCAGTTGATAGTAGTTTACACTGCATGATCAGCAGTGTGCCTGTTATCTTCAGTAGATAACACCATACACTGTAATCAGTGGTATATACGTTATCTTCAGTTGATAGCACTTTACACCGCATGCTGATCAGTGTGTCTGTTATCTTCAGTAGATAGCACTATACACTGTGTAATCATAGGTCAGTCTAAATATGAAATTACCCACTACTAAATGCAACAGAATCCATTTCACATGCGTCCATCTCCCAAAAGCTTGCAAAAACATCAAATGTCACAGGATATCCAAGTAGTTGTGCTTCTGTGAGATTTTGGTCCTCAATTATGCTCCAGGAACAGCTGCTCCAGGAACAGCTGCTCCAAGCATGAATAATCTGGAGTAATATTCTAAGTCCAACATGCTCCAGGAGCATGTTTTGAATGCACAATGCTCAAGGAGCATGTCCAACATATATATGCTCCTGGAGCAGTGTGCATTCAAAACATGCTCTTGGAGCATGTTGGACTTAGAATATTACTCCAGATTATTCATAACTGCACTTGGAGCATGTTTTGAATGCACAATGCTCAAGGAGCATGTCCAACATGCTCCAGCAGCATGTTTTGAATGCACACTGCTCCAGGAGCACATAATATGCTCCTTGAGCAGTGTGCATTCAAAACATGCCCTTGGAGCATGTTGGACTTAGAATATTACTCCATTGGGCCAAAATCTCACAGGAGCGTGGAACAGTGCCTAATTTGCATGAATCAAAAAAGGCTGTTTATGCAGGGGTAAAATTTCTGAGTTGGTCAAATTTCGTTAGAAACCATGTCAATGTATTCTTCTCGTCATAAGGATAATTTTAGGTTGACCTATCTCAGATGTACAGTTATGAGTGGAAAAGGTCAAATGTTAAAATTTGGATTCCACAGGGGGAACACACATTTAAAAATTCTCTGATTTTAATAAAAATGGTCTCAGATTGCTCTGCTTGCAAAAACAGTTAGAAAAAAAGAAGTTTACCATATCTCGGTGCTTTGTTACCTTAGTAACATGGGCAAAAAGATCAAAATCAATTGAGCCCTGCATGTTGATATTGACCTATTTTGACCATTGACCTATTGATACCTATAGAACAAAACATCCAAAACAATGTATTGGATGAAAAAAGGAGCATTTTTCAATTGTGGACACCAGTGGACCTCAAAATTTGACCTTTTTGGCCTATAACTCGGGAACTGTATGTCGGAGACAGATCAAACTATACTTTTTCTGAAACCTTTTGATGAGAACAATACATTGATATCGGGTTTAACAAGATTTAACTAACTTCTAAATTCCAATTGTGTATCCAGAAGTCAAAATGTTGTGTATGTAATAAATAAAATAACTCCCAAAATTTACTTATGCTTGTTTGTATTTGGTAGTTTTTTTTGATAACTATGTATAGCCATGTAGGCCTATACCTATGTATAAGGCTGTATCAAAATGATTTTTACCCATGTTTCAAGTACAAGTATGTACAAGACTTCAACACAAAACTAGATGTACCATGGTTCTCGGCTGTTGCGGTTTTTGACGCATAAGCGTCGACCGTGATCTCTCCACCAAAGGGAGTGATGTGGCATGTACTCACAAGTTGATACAAAGCTGGCTGACCCCAGATGACCCCAAAATGACCTTCCAAATATTTGGCTCTAAATGTTGAAAGTACCCACCAAGTTTCATGTACGTATGACAGTTTTTACTAATTTGACCTCAGATGACCCCTGGGTGACCCCAAAATGACCTCCCAAAAAGTTGGCTCTAAATGTTGACTACTCACTAAATTTCATGCCCATATGATAGTTTTAACTAATTTGACCTCAAATGACCCCTGGTGACCCCAAAATGACCTCCCAAAAATTTGGCTCTAAATGTTGACTGTACCCACCAAGTTTCATGCCCATATGATAGTTTTTACTAATTTGACCTCAGTTGACCCCTGGTGACCTCAAAATGACCTTCCAAAAATTTGGCTCTAAATGTTGACAGTACCCACCAAGTTTCATGCCCATCCAACAGTTTTTACTAATTTGACCTCAGATGACCCCTGGATGACCTCAGATGACACCGAAATGACCTTCCAAAAATTTGGCTCTATATATTGACTGTACCCACCAAATTTCATGCCCATACGACAGTTTTTACTAATTTGACCTCAGATGACCCCTGGGTGACCCTGGATGACCCCAAAATGACCTTCCAAAAATTAGGCTCTAAATGTTGACTGTACCCACCAAGTTTCATTCCCATACGACAGTTTTACTAATTTGACCTCGGATGACCCTGGGTGACCCCAAAATGACCTTCCAAAAATTAGGCTCTAAATATTGACTGTACCTACCAAGTTTCATGGCCATATGACAGTTTTTGCTAATTTGACCTCAAATGACCCCTGCATGACCTCAGGTGACCTTGACCCACTAACCAATACAAACTTGTTCTGCCTGGGTTCAAGATGCACCCACCCACCAAGTTTGAGGAACATGCGACCCTTTTAGTCTCCGAGAAAAGAGGTAAATAAGGAAAATGAGCCCCTGACCTCAAATGACCTTTTACCTCAGTATATGACCTTGAACCTCGCCCAAAAAAAAGTAGCCAGAGTTTTTGACCATGACCCACCTATCCTGAAAATCTGAAGTCAATCCGCCCATCCATGCCCGAGATATGGCATCCGGACGGAAGCACGGACATTGCAAAAACAGTATGCCTAGCGGTGGAGGCATAATAACCCAATTGTGGATCAATATATAAACTTTTGTCATTTCAAGAGAATTCTATTTTGCAAATATCACAAATATTTGTGTATCAATCATTTTGATACAGCCTGTTGTATAGCCTCCCAGATATAGTAGTTTTTTTTTTTTTTTTTTGTTTCTTGCTCATCCCAATTTAGCCCTCCCCTTCGCACATAAATACTGTAAAAGTGGACATTTTACAGAACATTAATATTTGTGCTTTTGCCGCCGCTTAACACATGCCACGTAAATAATAAATGCTCGAATAATTATGTTCATCCATGTATAGGACTGCGAGAAAACTCACAAATTAAAAAAAGCCGCTATCCCAAGGTATTTCAAAAACTGGCAAAGCACAAACACAACATGAGCTTTAATAGATTGTGTGAAAATTCCCACATATGTCAAAGTTTACGTCACAGACCAGAAGTTTGTGGAATTTGGTAAATACGATAATAAATATCTGTTGTGCAACAAACTTAGATAAACAATTTTCTGGCCATGGGTAGCAGAATGAAATGATTGTAGATCCGTTGGATAACGCTTTTCAATAGGAAATGAACTTTGCTGCTTGGATGATGTCACGATGAGGTCAGCATTTATTCCATATTGAAAAGCGTGTTCCAACAGATCTGCAGTCGACCAGCCTCAGCCTTGTAGTAATGGCTGGCAAAAGGAAATGGGGAAATGGTGCTTTATTGATTTGATACCCTTATGTACATGTATGATGAGGCAAAATAAATTCACACCACAAACCAGGTTATTGTTCAGGAAATTAATTCTTTATTTAATAAATATAAAGTTTGTCGTACAAAAAATTATTGATCAGGATAGACTTCTTTAGAAAATATACAGTTTGTTGTACAAAAAATTAATCAGGATAGACTTTCCCAATAAATCAATCAATTTTAATCAAACAGCAATACTGTTTCAAAAAGGTGCCCGTTTTACCACTAAAAATTTTGATTAATCAATATCTGATCATGGAAGTAAGTACAGCTGCTTGGAAGTAAGTACTTCCATGATCTGATCAAATGAACAAGATACACCTTAGCTATATATCATTCAATCTGATCCACTCAAACCTATTGTTGCAATTTTATTGACACAAACTTTTTGTAAATTTGGGCCCCCCCCCCCCCTTATAAATCATAACCCCCTAGGTTAACAGACTACATCACTAGTTCCTATTCTAGAAAAATATAGCCCTTTGTGCTAAATGACACATACCTAAATCCTAATCCTTTACTTAGTTCTAATGAAAGTCAAATTTTAATATTTTGGTCAATTTTTGGCAATAAGGGCCAAAATAATGCATGTTTATGGCATTTTTCATAGGCTGTGACAATCAAGCCCAAAGACTTGTACTAAGACTAATTGCATTCTTTTTTTTATAAAACAGATTTTCTGTTCTTTACCATAACCAAATAATCAACATTAACTTAAAATATTTTAATTATGAGCTCACTCTTAGTCTGTATTTTAAAAGATTTTGGATACTTAGACTCCACCATGTTTCAATTGGCAAAGATCTTGTCTTTAATTCAAAAAAATTAGTGTTGTATTTTTCTGGAATCTGGAGTAATTGCAACAGAATCCAATCCATTTCACACGCATCCATCCCCTAAAAGCTAGCTCACATAAAAAAATTAAAAAGTCTATGAAATTCCCAAGTAGTGCCTACTTTGCATAAATCCAGTATGGTCACTTGTGCAGTGGTGAAATAAACTGAAATTTAAAGGTTTTTTGAGAGTTCTAGGTAAAATGGTGGAAAGTCATATTGCACACATACGTGATAGACACGCATACACCCACCCCTACACAGACATGTCTGAAGTTTGTAACAAGAGCACCACTGGTGCTGTAGCTCATTTGTTATGGGTTATGGTCAGGAATACCATGCGTAGCTATGTATAGCCATGCATAGATATGTATCAGGGTTGTCACTACACTGGTCGGTGCCGGTCGGTAGTAACCAGCACTCAGGCAGACCAACCGGCACTCAAGGGAATATGAGGACTTGCCAATCGGCACTAAAGTAGAGAAATTGTACTTTTTACCCTAAAAACAGCTGGAAAGTGGCCTTGAGAGTATTTTGGACAAATATCATGGAAATTTAGCCGGCACTAAATTCAGTCTACGTGACAACCCTGATATGTATAGCCATGCATAGCTATGTATAGCCATGCATAGCTATGTATAGCCATGCATAGCTATGTATAGCCATGGATAGCTATGTATGGCCATGGATAGCTATGTATAGCCATGCATAGCTATGTATAGCCATATGTAACCATGTCATAGCCATGTATAGCCATATATAGCTATGTATAGCCATGTATAATGTATACAGGGCTACCAACTTTGTAAAACACATTTCAGTATTCTCAAACCTCAAAATCATCCTAGTGCTGTGATCAAGCACAAATCAGCATTTTGAAAATATACTTGCGGTTCTCAAGATATTTATTTATTCAAGGCATTTATTTATTTGTACCTTTTGCTTGTCGAGTATCCTTTGATTTTAATTTGTTTAATACAGTTTTGTTTGTATATTTAATGTCTTGGATGCACCATCGGATAGATGAGTGCCACTGATGTAAAAGCAATTTCCAAATAAAAACTTGAAACTTAAAAACTACAACACTTTCATGGTAAATGAAATAAATAAATAAATAAAATTTTGCACACACATCTAATTTTCCTGACTTCATATTTCAAACAAGTGCTCCTTCAATCTTCAGAACAGGGAAAGGCCACTAGCCTAGTGTTTACCCCAGCACTTCCCTGTTCAGACTTTCTGTTTGTCTGTTTTGTAATGTCAGAGAGGGGTTGTCATGGTCCCATATACTGATATACTAGGCCAGTGCCAGTCAAAAGGACATTTCACCTTGAGTAAATGTTTACATAACTAATTGGGTCAAGATGTGTGATATAAAGTGTAATTGAGTGAGATGTTTGTTCATAGTCAGGGTTGCCAATCAACAATTTGGTAGCCCAATTAGTTCTGATTTGGGAGAATTTGAGACACTATTTGCTCATGGCTCGTGCACATAAGGGCCTATAGACAGCACAAGCCCGATTGGTGCTAAAAGCAACACTGAAAAGCAGACATTGTAGCCGCACTGAAACAGTAAAGTTCAACATCTCTTTTACAAATTCGCACGATCAAGGAGTTTGTACAGTGTTTGTAATATGAAAAGCACCACAAACAGTCTGCATATGAGACTATTCCATGAAATTAGGTAAAACTTTTCGTAAGAAAATGCTCCAAAAATGATACTTTCCGTCCGAATTTTTTAGCTAAATAAGTAACAATCATGAACCATCATGCAAAGATCGCCGCCTCAAATTACCAGATCCATTGCTCAAACGATGTAGCAAAAGAAAGAAAAAAACAGACAGGAAAATGGACCATGCCTAGAGTTCATTGTGCTAACACAATGAGCTAAAAATTAAATAAATAGATACATCAAAGTAAAGATAGTTTGCATAGTTTTGTAACATAGATACTGGGCATGTAAACTGGCCTCAAAAAGAAACTTATAATTTTTCACAAGGTCATATCTTAAAATCCTCTCCATAAAAATGAACAAAAATTGCACACAGGATTACTTCAATACTCTACTCTAAACATATGTCAGTAACTAAACAGTTGTCCATTTGACACAACAGCAAAATACACTGACACGGAACAGCTTACTGGACCACATTCACAGCCCAACAGATTTCTTTTCCTGGGTTCCAATTATTCGCCTGTACATGAACAAAAATTACACACAGGATTACTTCAATACTCTACTCTAAACACATGTCAGTAACCAAGCAGTTGGCCAACTGACACAACAGTAAAATGCACTGACACGGAACAGCTTCGGGACCACATTCACAGGCGAATAATGTGAACCCAGCAAAAGAAATCTGCTGGGCTGTGAATGTGGTCCAGGAAGGTGTTCCATATCAGTGCATTTTGCTGTTGTGTCAGTTGGACAACTGCTTGGTTACTGACATGCTTAGAGTAGAGTATTGAAGTAATCCTGTGTAATTTTTTCAATTCAATTTATAGACAGGATTTTAAGATTTGACCTTGTGAAAAATTATAAGTTTCTTTTTGAGGCCAGTTTAGATAACATCACACAATAGGTCATGGTCCAACAGGCTTTCACCTATTTGCCAGGTCACCCATGTAAGTTTTAGAGCCATGTGGAGCCAAAATTTGTCCTTTTCCTATTTTCCTGCTATAACTAAATAGGAAATACTAGGTCATGATGAGAGGAATACATTGGTATTTTTTTAAAACTATTGTATGACCAATATTGAAATGAAATTACACCCTCCTAATTTTTTGTGTGAGCTTTTGCAAGATGTATACATGGGAAATTATACATATCAAGGGTTCAGAACCAGAAAACCGTGAATGTGTCCCATAACAGTGGCGTAGATTTCTTTTTGACATGTGGGGTGGGGTGGAAAATTTGTCTTGAAGTATAGTGAATCCAGCAGTCCAGCACCTTTTGGCGACAAAAGAAGTTTATGGTACAAATCTTGCAGCGTGAAAATTTTTGGCATATTGAAGCTAAACTGGTGACATGTAGTATAAAAGTGGAATAAATGCACGCTTGAAAGCAGCATAAAAATTAGGAGTGCAGTTGAGGTTAAACTGACCAAATATGAGGTTAATTAACTCTCAGAAGTAGGCCTACTTTACCTTTCTCATGGGGGCAAGGGTTCAAATCCCCCACCCCCCTAGTTATGCCACTGATCTTCTAGTGTTCTGGTGACTTGTGCTCATTTTGTGGAAGCAGGTGACTGTGGGTTAAGGCTTTCTGGCTCTCAAAATATGTCCTTTACCCAAGGCAGTCGGTGCCCCAGCCCTGCCTCTACATTATATAAAATTATCTATCTATGTTTGTGTGTTTTCTTCACTTTTGAGAAATTGCCTTGGTGCCCTTCTCAAATTTTAAACAGTTCCCATGATGCCCTCTTGAAATATTACAAAGTGCTGTGCTGCCTTGCCTTTTCAGTGAACATCTAAGGCAATTATCAACTTGCCCTAAAAAGTTGCTGTGCTCCTTCAGATCCTTAATTTGAGGGCTTAGGGCTGATAGCAATGTCTCAGTTCCTGGGGGCGGGGTAGTTCAATTGGTTATTACTATGGAGGGTCAGTCACATCAGCGAACTGGACCAGGTCCCACCCGGCACCAGGTCTACTTCATCAGCATCAGAAGCTTCCACGTCATTGATGGCCGACATAATCATAAGGTCCTGCATTTTAAGTCATCCTGGCTGATGTTGAAAAGTATGCAGCAAACAACAATGTATCACATGCACTCTCTAATACCACAAGCAGGGAAATTTTCTCTTGAGCTGATCAATCAGAACTCAGGTGGATATCCATGGTGGATCTATGACTCTGAAAAACAGTGAGAGAGAGAAAGAGAGAGGGGGAATTATAACCTATTTACAAAAGGTGTTGAAATTGTCAGTATAACATTGGCACACACCATAAACAAGTTGACCAAGTACTGCATTTTTTGATTCACATCAAGCTTCTCAAAATAGGTCACTGAAGTACCATTGAGGCCTATTGACCTGCACCTATTGTAACACATGGAAAGTGAAACATCCTAGATTTATTCATTAAATTGTTAAATCCTATTTTGAATTGTATGAAAACAAACATTTTGATACACCTTTTGTCAAAATCAGAGCACTCTGATATTTTTGACCCCTTGGACCATAAATGTGACCTTTGACTTTCTCTGCTATAACCTAGGAAGGGTACATCCTGTCAAACTAATAACTACTAGTATACATCATCAGATCGAGCACGAAAGAGCTTGGAAGTTGGAAGTAGTACTACTGTCGCCGTAAAAAGCGGTCGAATATTTTTTAATTTGCTTGCAATGCAAGGATAAGAATAAACAAAAAGTCATTAAATAAAAACATATATCATAGGCGATTAGGCGTAGATCCCCATTCTGGGATTACCCAAATTAAAAAAAAAAGTTATTTATTTTTTTTTCGGGTTTGTAGTGGCCCTGGACCTAGAGCTAAATGCTAAGGATAATTCATTGTTGACTTATTCATTCATTGAATTAGTATCAATTTTGAAATTATTAATAGAGTATGACATATGAGTACAAATTTATTCAAATGACATAGGTCTACATTTTTTTAAAATAAGTCAGCCATGAAAATTGAATGATCCTAGCATTTAATTAGCTCTAGGTCCAGGGACACTACAAAGCCGAAAAAATAAATACCGGTAACTTAAAAAAATATGTTTGATACGGGTACCAGGTTACACGCCGAAATTCACCTCGGGTACCCGAATACGTCATTACCCGATAGGTCACAGCCTTAAATTTCATTGTATTTGGTTTATTTTAAGGAGATAAGATTCATTCATTCATTCCGTTTACTGTTCAAATGAGTGATGACACATCATACAGTGCTACAGACAAACTTGAGCAGAAAATATGCCACTGTCATGCTTGTCTTCACAACCCCCCCCCAAAAAAAAAAAAACATAAATATAAATTACCTGTTGCATGTATTCTTTCTCTGCTTCTGTTTTGAACAGAAGTCATCATCCATGATTTAAAGTATAGCAAGAAGTCCCTGCAGATGTTCATTCTCAACAGCTCAACTGAGATACAATGTACTGTCATCATGCTGGTTCTGGTCACAGTGACCATGATTATGCCTGTCGTTGATGATACTGTTACCTGTATTCATGAAATTTACAGGAAATTGAATATTAAATACATGATGGAAGTACACTCTGCACTGAATCCCTTTCAACAAAGAAAACAAGCTAAGGCACTGTTCACAAACACTTGTAAGGGGGGCCTGATGCAAAAAAGGGGAGCCTGAAAATTTTTACCCTCCTAAGCGGGGCCCTGAAAAAAATTATCACAAATTTTCCTGGAAAATATTTAGTTTATATGCTTTTCTATGGGGTTGACCCATAATTTTCATGTCAAAATTAAGGGGGGGGGGGCCTGAAATTTTTGAGGTCTGTAAAGGGGGGGGGGGGGCCAAAAAATTTTTATGATGACATTTTTTTTCATCAGGCCCCCCCCTACAAGTTTTTGTGAACGGTCCCTAAAGATCGTCCAATTCACAAGATTTTTATCCCACGAAAAATACTGTGCAAATGTTGCTATTCGAGCCCGTAAGTGCATGAACTTACTTATTATTTTACACCCTGTATCACCACTTTAGTTATTCATTGCATAGCTAACTAACTATACAATTTATTAAAGCTCATAGTGTAACCTGCAACAAAATTAGATTTCTTTTGAGTTGTTTCATTCATACAAGTACTAAATAGCAAATGCAATAAATTATCAAGTAAAACCAGGTTTTTTCATGATATCACACTATATTTTTTCTTACACACCCTGAATACCAACTTCCATTTTGCACAGTTGCATTGCTTGGAACATAAGCTTTCCAAATATGTATACTTTTGCTGTAATTGGGTCTATAGTTTTAAAGATTTCAATAACTTTTTCTAATGAAATGAAACAAAAATAGAAGTAGGAGTATCAAAATTTACTTTAGTGAGGCCAAAGTAAATTGTTTGGTTGCCCTTTTTTATGTTTTTTTTGAAAATTTAGCATTTTTTGGTGCAAATTTCTCGAAGTTGGTCAAAATTTAAAAAAAATTAAAAAGCGGCTCCTAGATATTTTTATCTAGTTTTTAAAATTAATTTAAAAAAATTGTTGCCCAAGAATTTTTTTATTACGTTGAAACGAAAAAGGAGTGGACCAAAAACCGTTATTTTTGGGATTTTGGGCCAAAAATGGCATTTTGGCCCAAATTTGACCTTACGGATAAACTTATCAAGTCTTGGCCATTCTAAATATGTATACTTTTATATACGTCAGACCAACAATTTAGCAGTTATGAGACCAACCTTAAGGGAAAAAATTGTGTGTTTTTGGACTGAATTTAAATGTAAATACTTCGTGTTTTTTTATCAAATATTGCATTTAAAGGCTTAATGTACAATTTCCTTCAAATTTAAAATTTGTCATTATATACTCAAAATGCTGAAATAATACTAGTCATAATCATCGGAAATGGTTTCTGTCCATTTTGAGCTGAAATAACGAGGTAAAGTGAAAGAAACACTGCTTGTTATTTTGGCTGTTTAACAAGCAGTTCTATGGGAGGACATAAAGTCATAATTTCTTGAATTATGACTTTATGTCAAACTTTACTCTGTTTACCTACAAACACAACAAATTTGGCTGATTCCATTTAGGTGCAAGTTGTGACATGTGTAAACATTACAAATATGCCAAAAAATCAGGTTTGAAAAAAAATTAACCAAATTCATAAAATATAAGATCGTACATATAGTTTCATCATTTCAATTTTATTCATAATACACATAAAACAGATATATTGAAAAGAATACATTTAAGGCCAGACAGGAGGGTTGAGAAGGTACGTGACCAGGCTCAAACATCCGCAGGCATATTAAACAACAGGACAATACAACACATAAATGCAGTTTATAAAGGAATACATCAATAATATTATATTATAAATTAGAAGTAATATTGCATAAAAATGTTGACAGGGACCCGCCCAAACAATTGCACAAAACGATAAAATATGGTCTAAAAGACGGCATTATGATTTAAATCGACCAGTCATGGTCATATTTTGAATAAAAAATTGAGTAAGAACATAGGATTGCACGTTGACTGAGTGATTTTGAACATTTATCAAAGACCCGTTTCATTGGTTTTTGGCTTTTTGAAACTAAGGGGTAAATGCATCAGGTTACACTTGTTGGAGCTTGTGATGAGGCCTCTACTGCCTAATTCAATACAAAATAACTTTGCGTCATAACCCTGTTCTTGCAAATCAGCGATTAAACCGGCATATTTATTTTGTTTGTAGTCATGGGTTTTGTGGATGTTCTGCTCGAAAGGAATGCTGAGCTCAATAACGATGATGGATTTAGCGCTTTCGTTAACGAGAACCAGATCTGGTCTTTGCTGCGTGGGAAGAATATCAGGAGGGATTGTGGTACCAGCGATTTTAGTGGCACCATCTAAGTCGCAGTAGAATTTCCAGGACTGGTCACTGATATCTTTGAGAGTATCCATGATTATGCGGAGAACAGAGTTATGACGCCAAGTATACCGACCTTGATCAAGCATGATTTTACAGTGATTAAGGACATGATGGAGGGTCTCGTGATGACCACATAAGTTACATTTGGTGTTTAACTTTTTTCCCCAGCGACTCAGATTATTTTTAGTGGGAAGGGTGTCAAGGAAAGCATTCAACATAAATTTCATGATGCCTTTAGGAAGATTGAAAATAAAAGATTTCCAAAGATAATCAGATTTTTCTGAGAGTGCAATCTGAAACATGTCGCCCTGGACCACAAGATTTTTAAATGGTTAACCCAGCTCTCAGTGACCTCGTCCTTGATGGATTTTGTCAAGTCAGTCTTCAGCTTCTTGTATGGCACATTGCTGTCCGAATTATCAACATGATCAATAGCGTTTTGACAATAAGTTGTGATGGAAAAATTTTTAGCCCACTTTTTCTCCCTTTCAAGGCGGGAGTCAAGAGCAACATTGACCTTGGAGTCGGCTTTTGTTCTTGAAGACAAATGAGCTGAAACATGACATTCAAGGTAAAGTTGATACACTGACTTGATATCCATCAGGTGGGGAATATGAATAACCTCGGTGGCAGCGGGTCTGGCAAGACCACACCAGTTTTTAATGTACTTATGAACAACTGAATCGAGAGCAAGGAGATGTGTTTTAGTCAAGTCATGGACGGTGAGAATGAAGCGGCAAGAGGGAAGGAGGTAATTTTTATAGATCTTCACCTTATATTCACCTCTGACAAGAAGGTTGTCAATACGATCGAGCCGGGTACGAAAACTTTAATAGATAAAATGAGTGAATAACAATTATAAAATGTCCTTAGTCCAAATTTAAGGTTGCTTCTAAAAGAGTGATTGAACAAAATGTATATAGGGGCAAGGACTACACCTAGGCTACTGTACTGAAAATTAAGCAAGTCAAAGCAAGTAGTTATTGATTTATTGATCAAATATTGGTTTTCTCTCATTTTTGACTGTAACTCCACAACTGTTGTCTGTGCTGAAATAAAATTTCCATTGCATTAGTTGTAGTCCTTGCCCCTATAATATACATATCTTACTTGTCCCCAATGTGCTATAATTTTTGAGAAAAATGCAAAAATAGGCACAAAATTGGGCAGGGTGTAGTACCCCTTAAAGCAATGTGTGATTTGCATCAAAAATAGATTCCTATATATCTAAATGTCAGTTTTCATTGAATAGCTACTGATCACATTGACCCCTTTTAATTTCGAGCCAAACAAATGAGGTAAAACGGAGAGAGCGCAAATGAGGTAAAACAGAGAAAGCGCCTATCGGGAGATTTGCAGCGAGTGATATTTAGTGTCTATGGCGAGTGGAAAATCGCTCACTAGAAATCGAGTTTGGGCAAGCGGTGGCGAGCGAGAGCGATCGCTTGCCTCAAACGGCAAGACCTGAATAGCGATATACACACAGTTTATGCGTCAAGTTAACGTACAGCGCCTACAATAATGTATAATCTTGCCAATCGTATTATTTATATCATTATTGATGGAGCTACACGCAGCTGATGGGATGTACAAACAAGACATTCTACCAAGGTATATGCATACAGTTTATACAATGATTCAATATACACACGCAGGAGACATGAAAATATAGGGGCAAGGACTACACCTACTGTACTGAAAATTAAGCAAGTCAAAGCAAGTAGTTATTGATTTATTGATCAAATATTGGTTTTCCTCATTTTGACTGTAACTCCACAACTGTTGTCTGTGCTGAAATAAAATTTCCATTGCAGTAGTTGTAGTCCTTGCCCCTATAATATACATATCTTACTTGTCCCCAATGTGCTATAATTTTTGAGAAAAATGCAAAAATAGGCACAAAATTGGGCAGGGTGTAGTACCCCTTAAAGCAATGTGTGATTTGCATCAAAAATAGATTCCTATATATCTAAATGTCAGTTTTCATTGAATAGCTACTGATCACATTGACCCCTTTTAATGTCGAGCGAAACAAATGAGGTAAAACGGAGAGAGCGCAAATGAGGTAAAACAGAGAAAGCGCCTATCGGGAGCTTCACACAGCTAATGGGATTCAAACAAGACGTATTAAAGACAAATAGCAGGCCGTGCCGTTTAGATTTTAAAGGCGAGTGGTTAATCACTCGCTAGCACGAAGCGAGGCGAGTGGTCGAATTTTCACAAATACCACTTGGGTATAATAATAAAATAGAGCTTCGGTCATAATACGGTATTTATGTATTTATGTTGAAATGCGCGCGAAGCGGGCTAAAATTTGTGACTTTTTCCGCTTTGAGAGGGCAGACTCGATTTAATGCTGAAATGGCTGATTCAATGGCTGATTTTGAGAGATTTGCAGCGAGTGATATTTAGTGTCTATGGCGAGTGGAAAATCGCTCACTAGAAATCGAGTTTAGGCGGCGGTGGCGAAGCGAGAGCGATCGCTCGCCTCAAACGGCAAGGCCTGAATAGCGATATACACAGTTTATGCGTCAAGTTGACGTACAGCGCCTACAATAATGTATAATCTTGCCAATCGTATTATTTATATCATTATTGATGGAGCTACACGCAGCTGATGGGATGTACAAACAAGATGTTCTTCCAAGGTATATATGCATACAGTTTATACAGTACGTCATTCGATGATTCAATATACACACGCAGGAGACGTATTTATTCAGTACTCGATCGATGAGCTCAGAATAAAACCGGGGTGACCCGGTTTAAATAAATGATAAATTTCAATGTAATTAAAAGCACTCAAGTTCAGGCTTTATAGTCGTTCACAGGGCATGTACACCAATGGCCATTACAATGGTGCAAAAAGTAGAAATTAAAAAAAAATTGAGGGCGTTGCTGTGGAGCAAATCTCACATTATGGCTTTTAATACAGGTTGTAGTGTAGTTGTTTGCTTGATTCTTTGGAGTCTTGTATGGTGGTGATGTGGTAGGGTAGTTTGTTCCAATCTTGAACTGTTCTTGGCCAGAACGAATAATTATAGCAATCCTTGTTTATCAACCGGCAGGGGCAGGAGACCCTCTTAGCCTTGTGGAGGATGGTTAACCCACTGAACCTATTGGCTGTTCTACAATCTTTCAAAGAACACCAATCCTGAATCCTAGATCTTGTAAATTGTAGTCATTCATAATCACAACTTTTATTATTTCCTTCCTGAAAATGTATACTTTCATAATACTAATCATCATTGCATTGCGGCAGTCATATACATGTCATGATGTACAGTCGGGCATGACAGACTATAGGTATGCTAGGTGAATTCAAATTTGCCATCAAACTGCATCATTTTACATAATATCAAATTAAAGCCCTTGAGTAAAGAAAGCCAAAACTGAAAACATTTTTGTCATAGCACTTTCTGTAACAAAGTTACATCTTGTCAAAGATTGTTAGATTGACTTTCATCAAAAAGATTCTGCTAGCAAAATCCCCCAAAACGGCATTTAGGGGTGTTTCTAGATCTTAGTCTCATGGCGATAGCAGCTTTTTTTAATTGAACTGCTATCAAAATCCCTCTAAAATTCCATGTGTGACTTGATTATCACCATAAAAAATCATATATTCATGGGTCAAGTGAAGTATAGAAAACATATTTTTATGTAGGTTTCCTTCACTGACCTGTTCTCGAAAAAATTCAAATTTCTATGTAAATACATGAAATACCGTATGCATATTGTGTTTGGGCTCCCGTCTCGCGAATTTCAAGCTGACAGACTAGCAAATGTGTTAACTAAGGTTTGCCTGGGATACCTACAGACTATTCTGTGGCAGCTGTACGTACTATGGCAGTAGCGTAGCCAGCGGGGGGGCAGAGTGCAAAAGAAAAAGTGCCCTCTGACAAAAAAAAAAAATGAAAAAAAAGAAAATCAGGAGGGCAAAGGAAAAGAAAAAGGGCAAGGAGCCCTTTTCTAGCAAAATTCAGGGCCAAAATAGTGTAAAATACAAAATTTTTCCAGCTATCTTGCAATACATTGTAACAATAAAGCCCTTTTAAGCCGGATAATGGGCTAAAATAGTGTAAAATACCATTTTTTTAGCTTACGCCGCACATCATCACAATAGGGCCCTTTTCGGGAAGCTCAAGACATACAGTCTCTATGTATTGTATGATGCAATGCAATTTTTTTCGTCTGTTCCCCCAAAATTTTATTTTGCCCCCCTGACCAAGAAAGCTGGCTACGGCTACGCCCTGTACTATGGGCATGATGGGGTAGCCCCGGTAGGCCCACCATGCATGCATTCAGCATGGTATGCCACTGTGCCAGGCGGCTTGGGCCCATGCATGACAGGATCTGTAGAATTGTGAATGCCGTCGATTTCGCGGCGCATGGCCGGTGGCATTTCCATAATAATCATGTTATATTTATCACTAATATTTGTAAGTAAGCTTACATCGGAGACGGAGTGTCATGTGTACTGAAATTTGTCAGTGTCCCTGAATAATTTCTTGATTTTATTCAGTTCGGTGAAATTTACTCAGTTGGTTATTTGTATTTTCATGTATCAGTCCCACAGTGAATTCATTTGGAATATACAGTATTACTCACAAAATTAAGAAAATTAAACATCATCCGAATCTCCGGTTGTTCACGATCGCAATCTGCATCGCATTTCACTTGTAAACAAAGTGAAACTCCCACCTGCTCCAGTCATAGGGCCTGCACTTTGGCTCGTTTTTTGCAGGTTTACATGGTCCAATAATCACAAGATGACTGACATGTGGTAACAAAGGAAGCAGTCACTGCAATTTGATTATGTCCCATATGATTGGCCATTCAAGACACCCCTGTGAATATACTATAGCGGCCTTTTCAAAATATAATACCTGTTTGCTTGACTGTATTGACAATACCCGGGAACAATACACACAGTATATGCATTGGACAAACTTTTTACAATAAGCATATGATAAGTGATGATGTGACCTCCAGATTTATACATCGTTCGTCTCGCACACTGACAACATTTGATTGAATGGACTGTAGGCTACTGCGCCGTGATTACGGTGAAGGACACCTGTTCAAATCCTTTGTTTGGAGCCAATCGATAAAAGCATGCAGGGCCTCTATACCCATGTACAGTTTATCCCTACATAACCTATGTCTTGAATACGCTGGCAAAGTTATGTAATAATCGGATTAATACTATATAGCAGTAGGTAAAAACAAGTTTTGAATAATCCGCGCTATAAAGTCTCATTCAGTGATCCCAGCGAAAGTGAAAAAAAAATCAAATTGTTACGTTTATAAATTTTTTTAATGAAAAACAAATGGCAAAAAAACAAAACAGGAAAACGACAGTATTGACGAAGTTGAAGCCCCATTCAAATACATGTAGCTAATTTATATACTGTCAGTACCGGTATATAAATTACAGACTCACGTAAATGCATTATTTTTGTCTTATAGACACACGGCGCGGCTTTCGGCTGAACCACTGCACTAGCATGTTAGCACATCTATGACAATGACGAAAGGTACAAAATCAGCCATAGGCCTTTAGATATAGCAGAAGACACAAAAGTGGTGTTTTATGACCTTTGACATTCTTTTGTGGCGAGTGACATGGTCTTTCAATTCACGCCGAGTGTCCTTGACAGGTTTGACTATGCTTCAGTGGTCATGAAAGAACTCAAAAGATAACCTCTGCCCCAATAATCCCAAGCAATTGTCTGAAACTGCTCCTCGGATCATAAGAACTCAGTCCTCAAATGATAGTCATAATAATGTCCAAAATATAAAAATTACTGACTATCATTGAAGACTGAGTTCCGCAGTCTAGTATCCAAAATCTGAATTTCAATCAAAAAATCACTGAATGGGCCTTTAGTTCCCTCCTCTCCTTACCCTGGCAATATAAATCAAAGAAAAATAAAGAAAAAAATAAAGAAAACAAGAAAAGAAAATTAACCAAATTAAGGGATCTGTTTTGAGCGTTTCGATAGTATTTTTTGAGGGACATGAGAGCACATCAGACATATCGAATTGCATTCTGAATACGAAGAATGTCTTTCTGATATCAAATAAATTTCATTGTTTGAAATTCACGATATAATACAAATTTTATGACAAATTATTAAAATTTGATATTTTTCACATTTTTGATAGTCCTCGAAGTAAATATCATAAATCTAATGTTATATTCTTAAACAGTCCCTGGCATACAGATACCATACATGTATAGGCCTATGTATAGTAAATTTGTCTGCTTTATCTGTTTTGTGCTGTTTAAGCAAATAGTTAAACATAATTTCCATAAAATGTAAGCTTTTACTGTCAGATATGTCCCCTTTTAATTTTGAGCAGAACAAGTGAGGTAAAGCAAAGAAAATTGAAATTTACTACTACTATAGCGCCAATGAATGTTATACGATTGTAAAACGGTACGATCCTCTGGGTGTGTGGGGGTGTGTGCGTATGTGTGTCCTGCACGCGTATTTTTTTTCTGCAACTATAACGGGACGCAATACGATACCGGTAATGCTATAAGAATCAAACTTACAAGAAAGATGGCTCTTGTCAAATCCTACAATTCTGTCAGATAAAATATGCATATTTGCATTAAATTTTTAATTAATCGACATAATTGATTAATTAATAAATATATTATTTAATGATTTACCATAATTCCAAATATGTCAAACAATATGTCAAATTAAAGCTAATGAAATGCTTTATAAATTGGTCAGAGCGCATTTTGCAGAATGCATTTAGTACTTTAGTTACATGATTCCAAACATTCTATTCCAATTTTTTGCTATACACGCATAGGAGCTGTACTTTTAAAATCCGCGCCTAATCAATAATAATAGTCTTTCACTCCATTGTCAAAGTCATGCGCGTATTTTGGGGGCTTTGGGGGCGCCAGCCCCCGGGGTAAAAGCAGGGGCGGCAAAAATGAAGGGCGGCGGCGGATGAAGAAGGGCGGCAAAAACAGGGCCGGCAAAAACGATGGGGCGGTAAAAATAATTAGTAATTAAAAAGGGCGGAAAATTTTGGAAAAAATGGTACTATACATCGAAATGTGTTGCTTTTTGGGCGCTTGCGCCTGAAACCGTTTTTTTGTTTGTTTTTTTTTTTTGCTCTTCACTTTTTCAAGCGACAGAGAAAAAATTGGGTCAACCTTTTTCGGCTGTTGAGGAAGGGGCGGCAAAATTGAATTTTCTTCAGCCCCCGGGGTTGGGGCGGCCACGGTACGCCACTGAAAGTACTGTGCTCCCTGTAGCATTATGGAGTGACCAGGTCCTAGAGCACATCACTCCACGCCATATATAAATTCTCCCAGTCACATTTCCCCAATATGAAATTTAAAAAAAGTTAAAATATAATTTTACTTCTTTTAAAGTTTTGCAGAGGCGGGGTTCGAACTCACGGCGCACCACGACGCTTTGGAGATGCTCTATGAGCCTAGCGCCTTAGACCACTCGGCCACTTGTCTTGATGGAATCTTTTACGAAACGTATTTGTAGATATAATCGCAACTTCAATATAGGCCTACTACGTGACGAGCAAAAAGCAGAAAACGTACCATATTTTGGAATTTTATTTGCCTAAAAACATTAATGTGTATTAATAGCGCTCAATTGTTGTTAATCCGACAATAAACATGATAAATACGCGTCTATATGGACAATACATTATATCGATTTTGACATGTGCTCGCACGGTGTCAGTACATTTCCATGGTCAGTAAAATACTATAGAGGAACCTACCATTTTTCTTGTATACACGTTCGATGTTTTTATCAATTACATAAAAAATCCATTTTAGACCCCAAATGTTTCATTATACCATTATGGAATTTGAGCAAATCAATTACCGACACAAGCAGGTATACAGTGTATTATTTTAATTTTTATTTCGTATCTCAGGAGTACAGCTCACTTGGTAAGGCATCAGAATTTGGTACACTAGCGCTTCGAACTTTAAATCGGAAGGTGGTGAGTTCGAGCCTCATCACGGTCACATTAATTTTATAAACCAAATATTGTTCGAACTTTTCATATTTGTGTTTCTTTTATTGTTTCTTTTCTTTGTCTTTTTTTTTCTTGTTTTCTTTATTTTTTTCCTTAATTTTCTTTGATCCATATTGCCAGTGTAAGGAGAGGAGGGAACTAACGGCCCATTCAGTGATTTTTTTTATCCGGACGATCGTAAAAATCATCAAAATTCAGATTTTGTACAAGACTGTGCGGAACTCAGTCTTCAATGATATAGTCAGTAATAATCTTTTGGTCATTATATGACTATCATCATTTGACGACTGAGTTCTTATGATACATCATCCGAAGAGCAGTTTCAGACAATTGCTTGGGATTGTTGGGGCAGAGGTTATCTTTTGAATTCTTTCATGACCACCGAAGCAGAGTTAAACCTGTCAAGGACACTCGGCGTGAATTGAACTGACCATGTCACTCGCCACAAAAGAATGTCAAAGGTCATAAAACATCAACTTGGTGTCTTCTGCTAGTGGTTCAGCCCTAAGCCGCGTAGGCCTATTTAAGACAAAAATAATGCATTTACGTGAATCTGTAATTTATATACTGACAGTATATATAAATTAGCTACATGTATTTGAATGGGGCTTCAACCTCGTCAATACTGCCGTTTTCTTGGGTTTTGTGCCAATTTTGTTCATTAAAAATTTTTATAGAAGTAACAATTTGATTTTCGTTTTCACTTTCGCTGGGATCACTGAATGGGGCTTTGCAACCCGGGTTTGCAACGCGATATATTCAAAACTTGTATTCACCTACTGTTATAGCATTAATCCGATTATTACACAACCTCGCCAGCGTATTCAAGACATCCAATGCAAATAATCACCTAGATTATGACGTATCATACCGTAAATATGGCGGAGTACTCAAATTCATTCAACAAAAGCATGATTACAAGCTATTGCAATCTACCGCGACAGCTCGTCTCACACACATAACAAATGCACAAATACGATCAAATAGGTTGACGACAACGTTTGATTGAATGCACTGCATTGTGACATGATTACGGTGAAGGACACCGGTTCAATTCCTTTGTATGGAGCCAATCAATAATTTCACGCACATCCTCTATTATTGCCCAATTATTGCCCGGGATGATTGCACACTGTAAAAGAGCTATTGTTATAATGTTTGATGAATCGTGTTTAACTACCGTATTTGCTTAAGAACGGCACAATACAGATAAAGCAGACAGATTGACTACATGTAGTACATGTATATACATATAGGGAATGTGTGTGAGTCGAGTATTACCTAATTATAATAGGGGCGTATCCAAAAATGAATTCACGCCCCTTCCAAATGTCAAGCCAAAGTGCAGGCCCTATGCCCATTTCCGGCAAGAAATTGTAAAACTCGCGGGTGAAAGTTAGACTGCTGCCCTCAGTCGTCAACCGTCTGGATTGACGACTGAGAAAACTACGTGGAAAAAAAGTGACGGATTTTGCAACAGGATTCCTGTGGCATAGAGCATGCGCAGTTGTGTCCAAATTGACCTTTTGACCGAGTTTGTTGTTTTTAGAAGTTCAGAGCGCGATCTTGTCACAGTGGCGCGGTACAGCGACGCGGTACACGGGCGCCGCTAATCAGTCGCGCTACGGCGCACAACCAAAGTCGCATTGAATAGTTTTCAGAAGTCTGTCATGATATTGGCTGTAAGATAATCAGTCGTCACTACGAAGCATATAGCCTGAGTCCCTTGGCCCCGACCTCGAAACAATTCAAAATGGCGGAATAAAATGGCCGTTTCTCGTTCGGGGCTAGACTAATTCCAATCAGCCGTCTACACTTCGCATGTACTTTGTTATGCTTCGTAGTGACGACTGATAATCTTCCAGTCCATATCATGACGGACTTCTGAAAAATATTCAATGCGACTTTGGTTGTGCGCGGTAGCGCGACTGACTAGCGGCGCCCGTGTACCGCGTCGCTGTACCGCGCCGCTGTGATAAGATCGCGCTCTGAACTTCTAAAAACAACAAACTCGGTCAAAAGGTCAATTTGGACACAACTGCGCATGCTCTATGCCACAGGAATCCTGTTGCAAAATCCGTCACTTTTTTTCCACGTAGTTTTCTCAGTCGTCAATCCAGACGGTTGACGACTGAGGGCAGCAGTCTAGTTCGGGGCCTGAGAACGAAACATGCAAAAAAGTGTCGAGAAATTTCTTTTGTATTTTATTGTTTTCACGACGGAATTCCGGGGTGCATGCGCAGTAGCTCAATAGAAACTAGTCAAACTCATCAGCAGTATTATCGTTGACGCCTGTGCAATACTTGTTGTACGGCCACGGCCAGTAAGGGCTTGTAAAAGAGATGATTACATGATTAATTATTCATGAAATTGAATTTTTTTGTGAAATCAGAGCAGAGAGATGCCATCAGCTTGTCTGTGTGAAAGTGCATAGAAAAAACAACAAAATATGTTTAATTTCAAACCTGATTGTCAATGGTGAAACTTTGGCTGGAGAAGTTGAAGGTGACGTTGCTTGTTATCTTTTAGACCGTTTATCTGAAGTCATGGGTTCTTTTAGAGCAAAATAGGAGGCATTTTTGTGCCATGTAGACGGCGATCGGCATTTTCTAGGTTACAATTCATGAATTCATGGAATTGGATGTGCACTGTCAACAAGCAGCCTGATAAATTCAACTATACGGATTGTACACACACCGAGTGATTTGTATGTTATTCATTGGTCAGTGCAGGCTAGGCACCTAAGCATGTAAGTACTACAGAAAGCTCAGTCATGCACGGTCTCAAGACAGACAAAAAAATTCATTGTCGTGATGGTCATGAATGCATGAATGATCATGATGATTGCATACCATGGCATGATAGATAGTATCCTGAGTATGGCATACATCAATCATGTACATCAGATTCAGACATGCATACCGTAATTGACAAATATGCTGCACGAAGAGCAGAATGTTGTCATGTTCTTGAACCCGCCCAGGTCTTCATGTCATATTAAATCAAACCATGAATAGGCCTACAATGAATGAATAGCACCGGGGAATAGCATTAGCATGAACAGTGTGATCGTGATGGTGCTGGTTTACAAATTTAAATTACCATTACGATGTCCCAGTGTTTGTCATGTCTGAATCTGAGTATGCTTGTCACTGCACGACTGTCAATCCCGCTGTGAAAGTTTAGTGCCAACCTGTCAATACATTGTAACTTGCCTCACCGAGAACTGTGCTGTGCAAACTGCACGTCTCCTACATCAGACGCTGCACTGCACTTGAAATCGAATGGATAGTATTCTTCATGTTACAAAAGGTAAGTTCATGTCTTCATGCCAAATCATGATTTGGATCTCCAAGTCTCAATTTTACAAGACAAAGACTCGATCCAAAAACGGAGTCCCAAAATTATGACTAGGCCTCGGGCTTTATGGCTTAGGCTTAGCCACAAAGTATTCAAATGTGAGTAGGCCTAGAAGAATGATATGTTTTGCATGAATGTATGACAAAATACTGGTCCTGCTAGGGCCTAGGCCTAGTAGCAGTAGTAGTAGTACCATGACTCTGTACGGTACATGTAATTCTGTTTACCTAACCTTTTCCAAGACGGCTGGGCCTTGCACACATTTCACCATTTAGGCATTACAAGTTACCGTAGTCTATGGCTGGGCCCTCATGCATCGTACCGCACTGTCAGGGGCAGGCATTATACTCACATCGTATCGTTATGTATGCATGGTGTTACACTTGCTGTAGTCTACAGCCGTGGACCTACTGTTATCCTACTGTTATTAGGACGTAAGTTGCATAACATTGTGACGTAAGTTGCGTAACACTGTGAGTTGCGTAACATTGTGTGACGTAAGTTGTGTGACGTAAGTTGTGTGACGAAACTTACATTACGCAACCTAAGTTGCGCGAACAGAAGTTGCGCGACGCAACTTTAGTTGCACGACGCAACGCCAGTTACGTTGGGTAACTTAACAACGCAATGCAACGTAAATTACGCAACGTAAGTTACATTGCATAACGTAAGTTACGTTGCATAAATTAACAACGCAACGTAACGTAAGTTACGTTGCATAACGTAAGTTACGTTGCATAAATTAACAACGCAACGTAAGTTACGTTGCATAACGTAATTACGTTGCATAACGTAAGTTACGCTGCATAACGTAGTTACGTTGCATAACGTAGTTACGTTGCGTAACTTAACAACGCAATGAAACGTAAGTTACGCAACGTAAGTTGCACAAAGCAACGCAAGTTATGTTGCGTAAATTAATGATGCAACGTAACGTTAGTTACGTCACGTTAGTTGTGTGACGTAAGTTGCGTAACATTGTGACTACAGTACCGTAACACTATACTGACTACCAATCCCGTACCGCAGGCCTAGGCCCACTCCCAACTGCACATTTATACATGACTTACAAACGGTATAATCTAAGGGGGATGTCATTTTCTTCGGAAGGGGGGGGGTCACATATATGTCGGTGACTGGAGTAAAAAATTTTATGACCCCTATCGCTGGCTAATTTTTTTTTACGACCCCTTAGGGGCTATGCAATAATTATTTGAAAAATCATGCAAACCTATGCAAAATATTGTTCAATCTTTAAAATTGAGTCATACCACAGTCCACAGACCATAAAAAGATCTGTGATCATATTCATACATAGTCGTACACTTGCCGTACGGCAAAGGCAAAGAACTAGCCAAAGGTGATAACTAAAACTTTAAAAAAATCTCTTGGAAACCGGGTTGAAAAAGTAGTGAAATTTATTAAAATGGGATACTGAATTGATTTGCTTGGTTTGTTATTTAAAAGTAACTTTATTTTTTAATCAATAAAATAGAAATGATATTATTTAAAATACGGTTAAAATAGTAAACACTTTATTTATTTGTTTTTTTTTTTTAAATCTTGTTTATTTGTTTGAAATTCATCGTATTTCGTAGTAAATTCATTCATAAAAAAGTTATTACACCCACGTGATCACAACTAATTAATTATTCATGAGGGCGTGCGCTCGACACTTTTCGAACGCAATCGTTACCAGTCCTCACCTGCAAGCACAACCCGATGACCGTGCGTAAGCAGTTGAAGGACTGGTGGATCAAGTCTACGAAGCATACACAGTACTTGCGAAGTGTAGACGGCTGATTGGAATTAGTCTAGGGTGAAAGTGCGTTCGAATTTCGAGGTCACGCAAATCACACAAATTATTGAGAGGTCATCGGTGTGACATTGTCGTCAGAATTGAAAGGTGATAATGCGGGTCTCTGATTGGTCAATCGGCGAGTGTTGCACACCCCTACTCTATTTAATATGCGGAAATAAACACTACTTATGAATAATATATCATTTATCGATCATGAATATGCATGTTATCATGATCCGATTGAATCGTATCGTGTTTTGGGCGTTTACTACGTGTATATAGTGTCGCGAAAATCAGACTGAAAGTGGTGGCGTTTCGGAAGGATATTTTTCTCAGGGGGAGAGGGGCAAGTAAATGAATACCATTTTAATACGATCATTTACGGTGGAATTAACAATATTTTGTTGTGTCTTTTAATTATAAATTTATTAAAACATCAGAAAGAGTAAAAAAATCAGACAGATTCACACATAATATATGTTAAAAACGTATTTTATTTCACACATTGTACAAATATCACAATACAGGAATGCCTACAGCTCTTGATCAAACAAATAAATCTTGCGTCTTCCCGTATCAACACGCCGCGTCAAACAAAAAATGCGTATCATTTTTGCGTCATCTCGCGACATCGCGTATCAACACGCTGCCTCTAAAGCAAGTGGGAATAATAAACACGGGAAAATCACAATGAGTGAGGAGAGTGTTTGGGTGACAATCAAACTTTGGGAACATGGCAAAAATACAAATTAATAGCCGTAGCATAGGACCTACTTATACTGACTAAAAAAAAATTTGTGTTCCACATTAACAAATATTTTAGCAGTTGAAGTGCTAAAACCATGATACCTGGGACAGATAAGAGGCAGAGCAGATAAGAGGGAGAAGAGGATGCGAGCTATAGGGGAAAGAACGGGAGGATAGGGACAACGCGGGGGGGGACAAAGAAGAAGTTGATTAAAATGAATTAAATGAAATGACTGAAGGGCTGTGCAATAATTACGAGGCCCTGGGGAGGGTAAAATTGGGGGGGGGGGGCAAGAAATTTTTGGCGACGAAAAGGGGGGGAAGCAATTTTTGGCAAGCCGAGAGGGGGGAGGGAAAGTGAGTTTTGGCAAGCATTCACAGGTCGCCTTTTTAATAAAACGCTCCATAAGGGAACGTTCATAAATACTTTGGTAGGGGGGCTGGAATATTTTGATTTCGGTATGTCAAAACTTTTTTGACCCCCCTCAGTCTGTATGTTAAACTTTTAGAACCCCCCTCTTTATGGACTGAAAACTTTTTTGCCCCCCCCCTTTTGTATACACCCAAACTTTTTACCCCCCCCCCCCCACACACACACATAATGAAGGTATACTAGTACTTAATATAATCCGCACTTGTTTCCACTATAAGTAATGCTTTATTTTACTAGTATAGTGGATTAAACTTATCAGTTTGAACCTAGTTGTTACATATTCAAGCAAACAGATCCGCAATAAATTTATCATTTATCAGTGTCACTCTTACAGGCCTTATGTCAATAATAGGCCTAAATTGTCAGGACATCATAAAATATAAATAAATTGCTTTCAAATAAGGTCTCAAAAGTTATTGCATGGATGTATCAGGGGTGTATCCAGCTTTCTTGGTGGGGGGCAAATAAAATTTTGGGGCACAGACGAAAAACAATTGCAGTTGCTTTACATACATATATATACCGGAGCTTTAAAAAAATGCTTTACTGGATGTATTTACTGTATTTTACTCTATTTACACCTATGATCGGGATGAAAAGGGCTTTATTGTGACAAATTTTGTATTGAACTTTTTAGACCCCCCCCCCTTTATGGGTGTCCAAACTTTCTTGACCCCCCCCTTTTGCCACGTTAAAAACTTTTTGACCCCCTTTTGGAAGGTCAAAACTTTTTGACCCCCCTACAAATTTTCCAGCCCCCCCACCAAGGTATTTATGAACGTTCCCTAAAAAGGTTTAGGAAATTGCAATTTTTCCTGCTTGCTGCGCTCGCGACATAGGCCTACATCTAGACCATTTAAGATTTGGAATTTGGGATCCCAAATAATTTTTGGCGGGCCGAGAGGGGGGGCAAGCGATTTTGGCGGGCCGAGAGGGGGGGCAAGTGATTTTTGGCGAGCCGTTCGGAAATTTTACCACCGGGGGGGGGGGGGGCTCATAATTATTGCACAGCCCCTGATCAATCAGTAATAAATTAGGGAGTTGGTAAAACTGTTCGCAATAAAAACTCGGAGGGTGGTGATGCATTTTGTAAACTTGCATTTAGGCCCTATTTACGAATTAACCGCGAAACACGGGTGACCGCTAGTTGAACAAATTCACAAGAAGTGCAATGTAGTCATTCTCCGGAGGGAATCGGCTCTGATTGCTAAACATAAAACTCTCACACCTTACGGTCTTAATGTTGATGAATAAGTTTGCATATAATTTGTAACCTTAAGGGGGTACTACACCCCTCAATAAATTTGTGACTATTTTTGCATTTTTCTCAAAAACTAATAACACCCTGGTAACAAAAGTTATGTATATTATAGGGGCAAGGAATCCGATTACTACACTGGAATTTCAGTGACCCAAGACAAGCGGTTCGACACTTGTGATAGAAAATGAGGTACCGCTAGGATGTATACCCTCATTTCCTATCATATTTACTGAACCGCTTGTCTTGATTCACTGAAATTTCAGTGTAGCAATTGGATTCCTTGCCCCAATAATATACATAACTTCTGTTACCAGTGTAGTATTAGTTTTTGAGAAAAATGCAAAAATAGTCACAAATTTACCACAGGGGTGTAGTACCCCCTTAAGAACTGTTTTAATAAATACTGCGTAACCTTTTAAAAGAACCTGGGCGACGAGCTGTACGTTCGCCGCCTATATTTCAAACAAAATATTTTGTTATGCGTGTGTTGCCGTTTCCGTCGTTCAAAACACGTTTTCTCATCAATTTCCGTTATGTAAGTTTGTTTATCATAGTAATTTTGTTATTCCTATGTTTATAAAAGTCTATGTGTTCAGCTTACATGACATGTGTCGATATCTTTTCCGTTGTTTCACGATCGTATACATATGATAACAAGCGGCTACGGGACGACAGGTAACCTTCCGCTCAGCTATTGTTGTCACGCAGTAATCCGTCATTGACCGCTATCCTGTGAATCGACATCTATTCTAATTGATCGATTGATCCAATAATAATAATATTAATAATACAAATTTATTCTGATGGTGGAATTTTCTTTCTTTACTTTATTTCTGATCATTAGTTTCTGTTTGTTAGGCCAACACTTATTATTTTCTTCTTTCTTCCTTTCATTTTGTTTATTCTTCTCATCACGGAGAATTTATTTTTCCTTTTCTTCAAAATATGTAGTTCTTTTCGTTTTTATTCGATTTTTCATGATTTAATTTGTCTTATTTTCTTCTCTTTTCTTTTGCTTTTATCTTTTTCTCTTTATTCATTTCTTTGTACGCATTTGCTTGCATTAAAGCCCTATTTGTTTTAATACTTTATCAAATATTTTTTCTTCTTTCATTTAGTAATTCTTTATATAGGCCCTATTATTTTTTTTTATTTTATTTTAGATTTTCTTTTTCTGTTCTCGTCACCGGGTTCTCGTCGGCTTTCTGCCTATTTCTTCAAAAATAAATATTTCTTTTCTCCTTGTGATTGAAATTTCTCATTCCTTTTTTATTATTGGCCTATTTTAACTTTGATCATACAGTTTTCTTTATAAGACACAATTACTTACTTTATTATAAGTAGGCCTATAATATTTTTACTTCTTAACCTATTATAATGCTATAGGCCTATACTATTATGATATATTTCAGCTTTTTTTTATTTTATTTTATTTAATGTAATTTTATTTTGTGTTTGTTTTATTTCAATTTTGATTTGAGATTTGTACAAGCATTAGGGCGGGCCTATATACATAATTCTACTTTAAATGTTTATTTTCTCTTTAATTATGAATTAATTAAATGTATTTATTATTATTTTTTTACAATTAATTATGTATATATATATTTATTCATCATTTTATTTCTCTTCTTTCTTTCTTTCTTGTTTCTTTTCTTTTTTTTCTTTCTTTTTTTCCCTCAAACTATTTCGGCATATTCGGCCCAGCATCGTGACCCCGACTTCCGACTTCCGATCGATCATTGAATGGATAACGGTCACAGGCACAGAGAGAGAACAATAGCTGAGTGCTTTGATTGACAAGGTTACCTGTCGTCCCGTAGCCGCTTGTCATATGATATTGTTGTCATGTCAATGTCATGTATAGGTATGCTAGACTAATTCCAATCAGCCGTCTAAATAAATAAATAAATAAATGTTGTTTGATTTAACGTGCGCTTCAGCTAGGCATGGCCTTAATTATCAGCACACTTCAACAATTATTCCGCTGCCATTAGGATATATCAGAATCATTTCCGCTTCACCAAGTCCGCAACTGATGCGCAGGTACTCTCAGCGACTTAGATTGTGATTACCCCAGCAGCTCCCCATTTTACACTTGGGTGGAGTGAAGCAATTGGGAATTAAGCTATCTTGCTCAAAGACGCAACACACTGGCCGTGGTGGGGCTCGAACCCGCAACCTTCCGATCATGAAGCTCGCGCCCTAACCATTGGGCCACCGTGCTACACTTCGCATGTACTGTCATGCTTCGTAGTGACGACTGATTATCTTACAGCCCAAATTTTTTGCTGCTTCGACCAACATTACTTTGTCTACCCTTAAGTCCTACATGCCAATCGCCGGTGTTTTGTTTTACTTTGCTCGCTCCGCCACCGACTAAATTGTCATGTGGATCTTTATTTTATGTTAATTTACTTTTTATTATATTATTTTTTATCATTTATTATTATTATTATTTATTTATTTTTTCACATTTTTTTCTTGTGTCATTTGTTTTGTAGTTCCTGAAGAAGACAATAACGTCGAAAGCTCGAACAATGTAAATAAATGTACAAACTGTTCCTGCTACGTCCATGTTGTGTAAATTTCTCACAAATATAAATAATTGCATCATGACATGCTCCGAAAGTGTAAGGGCTAACAAATTTCTCTCGCTATATGCACGAATGGAAATACCCATCCGATGATCCGATCGTCTACCCAGGCAGGGGCGGCGCCATTAGGGGGGCAAGGGGGCAATTGCCCCCTATGATTTTCAAAAAGAGGTAAAAGGAAGGAAAAAGAGAAAGAGAAGAAGGAGAGAGAAAAGGGAGGGGAGAAAAAGAGAGGAGGGAGAAGAAGAAAAGGAGCCATTCCCCTCCTTGTCCACGGTTAGAAGGAGGAACCCCCCCCTTCGGACATCTTGCCCTTGTGGGATGCTGACCTATGCGGTTTTAAAGTTGTTGGTGTTTTTTTTTGCTCGCTACGCTCGCAAAGTGGACCTTTTCAGCTTTTAGTGATTAGGGGCGACTACCTCCCGCCTATGCACTTGATTGCGGCTTTCAATTTGAAATATTTCCAACCTCAAGACGGGTAGGCCTACCCCATTCATATCATTTTATCGTGCAAATTTATATAAAAAAAACCCGCATATTTACAATGCAACTGACTTAACATACCCGCTTATGCACCAGAGGCGAGATCTGACCCGGTGTGGGGTATAAATCCCCCAATATTTTGATAGGGTAGATGGTCCATACAATCATTCCCCAATGTTGACGCCTGTATGTGAGTTTCTGTCCAAAGTAATCTCATATTTGGCCATTTTAGCCTAAAAGTGCCAAATTTTTTAAGCGCTTCATGCGACTTTTATTTAACGCTTTCCACCATATTTCACTTCGTGCAAATTTGTACCATGAATATTTTGTTGTCAAAAGGTGCTGGATTTTTCCATGCCTAAAACCAGCGGGTTGAAAGTCGGGCCCGTGAATGAAATCCATAAAAATATGCGGTTGGAAAATAAATAAATAACCCTAGAACGGGTGAAAATGGTGCATCAAATGGCTTAATTTGTGCTTTCATTTTGAAAATTTTCTAAATTCTGAGGGGGGCACATCCCCCCTCAGACACCCCCCTGCGTCGCGCAAGCGCGACGGGCAGCGCTGTCGCGCTCCATACAAAATTTCCAAAATTGTTTTGCCCCCCTATCAAAATACCCTGGCGCCGCCCCTGTACCCAGGGTAACCTTACCCTGGGTAGACTCTATATTCCTTCATATATCTGTATATATATCCGTGTGCTGTTACTAACCATGCTAACAGGGAATATTACGTATGACTTCTTGCCAACGTGTAATGTCTATGAAAATGATACGCCTATGAACATTATACATCTTTTGCAGTGTCAACCCAAGGTGACCGTTGAAGACATCTTGTCAACTTCAGTTAGATTAGTGTGCTAGTCACGATGTACACTTTAATACATATATGAACTTGAAAGATGAACATAGTTGAAATGCTACATTTTGGGAAATTTAGATATGTCCAATTTAGGCGCTCAATATATTGTCAAAAATGTTACAGGTATATTAATACTCAACTTTCTAATCTTTTCTATTACCCAGTACTGGTATATATACAGGGTGTATCAAAATGATTGGTACCGGGCTATGTGACATTTTCAAAAATATATCAAAAATATAAAATTGCTAATTAATATAGTTTTTGTAAGATGATCGGTATACCCAATGATCGTAAGTGAGGGTATGCTGTGAAACTAGTAGTAACGGTTGTCTTTTCCAGAGGTCTATACTTTGAATTTGTTTCTTACGCTCACCTGTAATGGGTTTGAGCACTTTTAATTCCAAAGTTAGTCACCTGAAAAACAATACTTGTTATATTACGCCCCCACTATTTATAGTGGTTGAGCACTTTCGACTACTTTTGGAGTAAAGACTGTGCTGGGAAGTGGCTTTGTCATGGTTCTGACACCACAGAATGTATATACTTGTATATGCATTTCTGTTAAGTTAAAACCATGACAAATTATCCGCCTGATGATCGGTATACCCAATGATCGTAAGTGAGGGTATGCTGTGAAACTAGTAGTAACGGTTGCCTTTTCCAGAGGTCTATACTTTGAATTTGTTTCTTACGCTCACCTGTAATGGGTTTGAGCACTTTTAATTCCAAAGTTAGTCACCTGAAAAACAATACTTGTTATATTACGCCCCCACTATTTATAGTGGTTGAGCACTTTCGACTACTTTTGGAGTAAAGACTGTGCTGGGAAGTGGCTTTGTCATGGTTCTGACACCACAGAATGTTTATACTTGTATATGGTCATTTTCACAGTAAAGGGTGTAACTTTTGATTTTTAGGGTCAAAATTTCAAACCACTTAAATATGTTTCTGTTTACTGAAATCATGCATAGAAGCAACTTAAATTCCAGTAAAATAATGTTTCAAGGCTTAAACCTTTTGATTTCTAATAAAAAATTGACATTTCCATAACATTTTGGTTAAAATCTAAAAAAAAATGTATTTTACATAACCTCAGAAAATTATAACATGAAAGCTGGAATACATGTGAAATCCCATACCAAAGTAAGTCAACAGATATAAGTTAAATTTTATACCATGTTTTGCTATGTTTGTAATTGCAGTTTTGAAAATTTTTAACATCAAGTGTCATTTACAATGGAAATTTCCAAACCTTAAACATATTTTTTAAGTTTTAATTGGGTTCCTAAAATAATTTGAATGTCTAACTTCATGTACAAATACTACTTGATGAAAGGAACCTCCCAGCCAAGTTTCACAGAAATTGGAGTTATTTTTTAGAATTGGCAATTCAAGCGATTTGTGTTTCGGAGGCTTCAGTTAACAACACAGGTGATCATAAAAGTAAAATATTTGGCTAACTACTACAAGTTGACATAAAAAATAGGTAAAAAATATCACAATTACCAATTTTCATGCTTTGCTTCTAAGTATTGAATTTCAGTTGTGACAAAAATTAAATTATCACAGCAAGTCATTTTTTTTTTTTTTTCGGAGGCTTCATGTTAACAATTGTTAAACATTGCATAAGTAGTTTTTTTGAAAACAACAGTGTTGGGATCATCTAAGCTGTTATTTTCTTGTGTGTATTGAATCAATGATTCTATGCGGCAGATATTGTAGATTTATCACATGTTAATTTTTTCACCCATTCGTTAAGTATGGTGTTTTTTGCATGTGAAGCCTCCGAAACAGGCTTTTTTGGGTATCAGTATATTTTTCAAACATTAACCATAATGTCAATTTTTTTTTAATTTATGACATTCTGCACATATCAAGTAATAATTACAATGCAGATATCAGTATGAAACACACCAATTTAGATATGCATAGATGATAATTAATCTTATTGTTGTTTCGGAGGCTTCATTTGTTTCGGAGGCTTCAATTGTTAACGGAAAGTTTGTATTGGGTCCCATTTTCAAACGGTGATATATATCTCCACGATTTAAAAACATGTGACTTGAGGATCTACTTTGCTACATTTTGATAAATAGATTGGATGAGCTCTTTTATTTATATTTGCACAAGCTTGCTGAACAGTTTGTTTCGGAGGCTTCAAAAAAGATAACGGAAAAACGGCTCTTTGAAGTCAAGATTTTATAAAAATTTTAAAAGCTTGCAAATCGACTAATTTTTGTTACCCATTTCAAGTTAAGATAACAACTGTTATGAATCAAGAAGAAGTGAAGAAATAACCAAGAATTATGAACCAAAGCTACACCCACAAAGTTTGTTAACAATTGTTAACGGAAAATGAAGCCTCCGAAACGACAAATATCAAGTCCGGTTCTCAAAAATACAGGGCTGTTCACAATTAAATCTAATGTGGCAGTGTTTACTGAACATATGACTGTACTTTCAGGATAAGAAAAATTATCCATGAACTAACTGAAGAAAACACAGGGTTTTACAAAAATGTTACTGTTTTTATGGTTTTTCAAAATGGCAATATTAAGTACATTTAAGCCTGCTAAAACTGAACGCAGTAACTCCCAAAGCTGATTATGCTACCCAAGGTAGCTGCTAACTAGATGACTTATGTGGCCAAAAATCATGGAATTCTGTGGCTTTATTAGAACACTACGGATTAAAATGTTAAAAATCCAAAGTTACACCCTTTACCGTGAAAATGACCATATGCATTTCTGTTAAGTTAAAACCATGACAAATTATCCGTCTGATGATCGGTATACCCAATGATCGTAAGTGAGGGTATGCTGTGAAACTAGTAGTAACGGTTGCCTTTTCCAGAGGTCTATACTTTGAATTTGTTTCTTACGCTCACCTGTAATGGGTTTGAGCACTTTTAATTCCAAAGTTAGTCACCTGAAAAACAATACTTGTTATATTACGCCTCCACAATTTATAGTGGTTGAGCACTTTCGACTACTTTTGGAGTAAAGACTGTGCTGGGAAGTGGCTTTGTCATGGTTCTGACACCACAGAATGTATATACTTGTATATGCATTTCTGTTAAGTTAAAACCATGACAAATTATCCGTCTGATGATCGGTATACCCAATGATCATAAGTGAGGGTATGCTGTGAAACTAGTAGTAACGGTTGCCTTTTCCAGAGGTCTATACTTTGAATTTGTTTTTGTAATATAAATAGAAAGGGGCATATATTAACTTATTGATCTATTAATCTGAAGTTGATAGGTTGATGCATCTGGGAGCTATTGTCATTTAAACGAAGATCGACGTAATCATGGTTTTACTTACACAACACAAGATGAATAGGTTCACTGCTTGAACCATTTATTGCATACATACTCTTCTTTCACCCCACCTAAATTATTCAAGTCAATAATATTACTCTCAAGCCATAAATATTGTTTATTACATCAATATATATTATGAATGAAGGAAAATATTAAACATTTCCATGATTTTCAACATATCATCCTCACAAGGTATTTGCAGTAAAATAGAGCTTTGAAAATGGTGCGCTACTGATCCAGCGTTACGATGAAAAGTGTAAAAACACCTACTTTCCTTTAGAATCATGTAACTTCTGAATAGAATGAGCTATCTTTATGATCTAAAATTCTTAGAGAAGATAAAACTACTATAATTACAAATATTTAAACAATTAACCTCAAACTGGCACAAACATATACAAAACAAATCGGCAAAAACGAGAAGTCTTCGGTACCAATCATTTTGATACACCCTGTATTTACTTTATTCTTACTTTATCTTTTTATTTTCTTTATCTTTCTAACATTCCAAACACCGGCCAAACCCCGGCCAAACCCCATCTCTTCTCACTCTTCATTCTGAACTTACATGTACTGTGTTATCATGGTTATGGATAAATAAAACTGTACATATTAAATTGTAAATACCAACTTGGACTACCGGTACATGTACCACGGCCATGTCCACGCTACGGACGTTCCGTGCTGTGTAAACACTGGGAACGCATAATGTCATACTCATGAACTGGTCATGCTGGTCGGGGGTTTCCAAACAAACAAACAAACACCACCAAACATTAATGTTTTGACCTAGTCCGAATAATCAGACCCAGAACAAATTATTAATTTCTGACATTATCGTGTACTGGGTCTGAACTGTTTTCATTCGAAATCTTGATGGCAAATTGGACAATAGAAGCACATGGTCAAAAAATAATCCCCTATTCATGTTGCGTGAATCACTGATTTAGTCTCTATTGTGGACCATCCTTTTGATACTTGAGTATTTGGACAAGCGGAACAGGTTTGACAGGCCCCTTTGTCTACCTCTCTGTTTGTAAACAAACGAGGAGGTCGAAATCGTCCTCCTCGCCGAATACGAAAGTCAGCGTAATAGTACGGCACTAGTTTTGACCCAGGAATTAAATGTACATGTATAAGAACAGCTCTAGGGTGTACATATATCGTAATGCTATATCAAAGTCTATATCACATTGTCTACCCAAAGGTATATACATGTATATACGAGGGGTATCAAAAAGTTTAGAAATCGCCCAGAAGTGAAAGAGCTATATCAATGAAATTTTGTCAGTGCAATCACTGGTCCTTATGTACATTATGGTCCAAAATGGACTCATAAGTATGTTTACTTTTTTTTACAGGAGCTAGATGTCACTACCTGCCTATGTAACCGCATAACCAGCAAAATGGAGAAAATTGAGGCATGCAGCATGATGAAGTTCCATTTTAAGGGTTACAGTGCCCAGAACATCCGTGATAAAATAAAAATTCCTTTTCCAAAAAGCGACCGTGACATATCACAATCACCACCAAGATAACTTTCATTTCATCATCAATTTTCTAGGCACTGCAACCCTTCAAAAGCAGGATCTTAATAATGCTGCTTGCCTCAATTTTCTCAATCTTGCAGTTTATGCGCAGTAACTGGGGCAGCAGGTTATTGGCATCTAGTGCCACCTGTAAAAAAAAGTAAACATACCTATGAGACAATTTTTGGACCATAATGTACATAAGGACCAGTGATTGCACTGACAAAATTTCATTGATATAGCTCTTTCACTTCTGGGCGATTTCTAAAACTTTTGATACCCCCTCGTATATAGCTATTTATAATATCAAATGCACTAGTATTAATTCGTCGATCGCAACACATAGTGGCGTACGTGAAGGGCAAAATACGTCTCCGAGCAAAACGTTTTTGAAGGATATGCTACTAGTAACTGTTACTGAGTCGATACTCGTCTATTGTTATCTCTCATCAGTGACCCGATTCCATTTGAAATTGGAAGTTTAAGGTTCAAACTATTACACTGTATCTTTAATAGTAAATAAAAAATAACTATTATAGGATAATAGTTAACTCTAAACCTGTACGCCACTATGTGAAACGGAAACTTTGAAAAATCACTCTACGCCACTACATGTATGTCTTGCGACCGACAAATTGATCATTTAGTGGAACAGTTAGGTAACATATTGTGTACAGAAGATCCCTGATTGTCCCTTCCCATTAAGGTATAAAATCAATATGTGGTTTGAAAAGGTATACTAAACATTTATTAATGTTGTTTTAACATTTCAGATATACATTGTACTGATCCACAGAGACAGAAGCCAGTGAGGACTGTGGTATTGTATTGCTTGCAGCTTCACTCCAGGACATCTATGCTAGAGTTAACTTTTATGGTGAGTTTGAGGTGCATGCAGTCACTTGATCTACATCTTTAAATGTTCTTGGGTTAATCTAAAGTTCACTATGTAAATACATGTTGGCAATGAAACGCTTGAAACCATTTACTTGTACATAAATGTTTTGCCATCAGAAGTGCATGGGTCGCATCGGAACTCACACCGAAGAGAAATCCTTTGAGTGTGAGTTCTGTTAGAAATGTTTTAGTCAGAACTTTGATCGTGAAAGGCATATCAGAACTCATACCAAAGAGAAACCCTATAAGTGTGAGCACTATCAGAAATGTTTTAGCCATAACTGTAATCTTAAAGGGCATTATCAGATATGCTAAGAAATCTGTTGCTCCAAAGCAATCTCATCAACCCTTTAAAGCCATACTAAAGTAAAATGCAAATTTCTTTTAACAAATTTGGCATACTCCTCATGCTCCGACCATGAACTACTGTGTCAACATAATTATACTAAAATAATTGTTGACTGGCTGCAGTCACATGATAATTACGTCAACCGTCCTTTGCACATACACACACATTTGTAAGCCACTGTCCCACTAAAATATGATCGACTGAGAAGTTCAGACAGCATAATAATGCTGACCCGACTGATCTTTGCGTGAACACCCACATTTGTTTGTAATGTCGCTGTACCAGTACATTGTATAATTGTGAATGTATGTTAGGCCTGCATAGATTGCATATACTTGACATCGCGAATGTTATACATGAGGACGGATGCTTAAAATAAAAAAGACAATATTCCTCATATTCAGAATACAATTTGGGATGTCTGATGTGCTCTCAGGTCCAACAAAAATACTTGCAAAGGTTATATAAGACAAAAAAGTAGTGTATTGATATAGAATGGTATGCACGCAGATGGGCGCAGTACTAACACTAGTTGTGCGTTGCGTAATGCGTAACGGGGGCACACTTAAGGGGGTACTACACCCCTGGCTAATTTTGTGATTATTTTTGCATTTTTCTCAAAAATTATAGCGCATTGGTGACAAGTAAGATATGTATATTATAGGGGCAAAGACTACAACTACTGCACTGAAAATTCAGCAACTCAGGGCAAGTAGTTATTAATTTATTGATCAAATACTGGTTTTCCCTCATTTTTGACTGTAACTCCACAACTGTTGTCTGTGCTGAAATTAAATTTCTAGTGCAGTAGTTGTAGTCATTGCCCCTATATTATACATATCTTACTTGTCACCAATGCGCTATGATTTTTGAGAAAAATGCAAAAATAGGCACAAAATTGGACAGGGGTGTAGTACCCCCTTAAATGTGAATTTATATAAGGTGAAGAACTTTAGCACTACTTACAGCTGGAATATATATGAGCTATTTATAATATCAAATGCACTCATTAAGTGATCATTTAGTGGAGCAGTTAGGTAACATATTGTGTACAGAAGATCCCTGATTGTCCCGTCCCATTTAGGTATAAAATCAATATGTGATTTGAAAAGATATACTAAACATTTATTAATGTTGTTTTAACATTTCAGATCCACAGATATTATATCTCCAATTGTAAACTACCAACAGTAGCTAGTGAGGACTATAGCCTTGAATTGCTTGCTGCTTCACTCCAGGACATGTATGCTAGAATTGACTTTCATGGTGGGTTTGAGGTGCATGCAGTCACTTTATCTACATCTTTGAATATTGTTCAGGTTTATGTAAAGTTCACTATGTAAATTATATGTTGGCAATGAAACGTTTGAAACCATTTGCTTGTGCATATTGCACACTTAACCATTCGTCTTTGGCAAATTTGAAAACCCACATGAACAGACACCTTATTAAATATGTACGAGCCCATAGATGCAAATGTGTGTGTTGTCAGAAAATCTGGTCAAAAACTGGTGAACTGCAAAGACGGTTCAATAGCCACAGGATGTTATGGTATCAATTTAATAATTACTTGAAGAAAAGGACACCCTATCGATGTGAGTACTGTGATAAATGTTTTGTTGATAGAAATCACTTTGTGCAACACATCAGAACTCACACTAATGAGAAATTATTTCAATGTAAATACTATCAGAAATGTTTTGGTCAGAACTCTGATCTAATAAGACAAATCAGAACTCATACCAAAGAAAAACCCATTCAATGTGAGTACTGTCAGAAATGTTTTAGTTCTAAGACTCATCTTAAAAGCCACATCAGAACTCACACCGATGGGAAACCCTTTCAGTGCAAATACTGTCAGAAATATTTTTGTCAGAACTCTGATCTTAAAAGGCATATCAGAACTCATGCCAAAGAGAAACCCTTTCAGTGTGAATACTGTCAGAAATGTTTTAATTACAACTATGATCTTAAAAGGCACATCAGAACTCATACCAAAGAAAAACCCTTTCAGTGTGAGTACTGTCAGAAATGTTTTAGTCAGAGGGCTCATCTTAAAAGCCACATCATAACTCGCACCGATGAGAAACTCGGTGTGAGTACTGTCAGAAATGTTTTTGTCAGAACTCTGATCTTAAAAAGCATATCAGAACTCATGCCAAAGAGAAACCCTTTCAGTGTGAATACTGTCAGAAATGTTTTAATTACAAGTGTGATTTTAAAAGGCACATCAGAACTCATACCAAAGAAAAACCCTATAAGTGTGAGTACTGTCAGAAATGTTTTGCCAGCAGGCATGGCCTCAAATACCACACCAGCACTCACACTAAAGAAAAACCCTATAAGTGTGAGTACTGTCATAAATGTTTTGCTAGCAAAAGTAACCTTGTAAACCACACCAGAACTCACACTAAAGAAAAACCCTTTCAGTGCGAGTACTGTCAGAAATGTTTTGCTAGAAAAAATGACCTTGTGGACCATATCAGAACTCATGGCAAAGAGAAACCCTTTCAGTGTGAATACTGTCAGAAATGTTTTAATTACAAGTGTGATTTTAAAAGGCACTTCAGAACTCATACCAAAGAAAAACCCTATAAGTGTGAGTACTGTCAGAAATGTTTTGCCAACAGGCATGGCCTCAAATACCACACCAGCACTCACACTAAAGAAAAACCCTATAAGTGTGAGTACTGTCATAAATGTTTTGCTAGCAAAAGTAACCTTGTAAACCACACCAGAACTCACACTAAAGAAAAACCCTTTCAGTGCGAGTACTGTCAGAAATGTTTTAGTCGGAGTTGTTATCTTAAAAGCCACCTCACAACTCACACTAATGAGAAACCATATCAGTGCAAACTCTGTCAGAAATGTTTTGGCCGCAAATCTGATGTCAACAGGCACATGAGAACTCACAACAAAACATGCTAGAATTGACTTTCATGGTGGGTTTGAGGTGCACACAGTCATTTGATCTACATTTATATGTTGTTGGGTTTTATCCAAAGTTCACTATGTAATAACATGCATGGACTCAAATACCACACCAGAACTCACACTAAAGAGAAACCCTACCAGTTTGAATACTGTCAGAAACATTTTGCTGACAGGAGTAGCTTGGTGTGCCACATCAGAACTCACACTGAAGAGAAACCGTACAAGTGTTAGTACTGTCATAAATGTTTTGCTAGAAAAAATGTCCTTGTTAACCATATCAGAACTCATACCAAACCCTTTCAGTGTGAGTACTGTCAGAAATGTTTTAGTCAGAGTTCTCATCTTAAAAGCCACATCAGAACTCACACCAATGAGAAACCCTAACAGTGCAAGCTCTGTCAGAAATGTTTTCGTCGCAATTCTGATGTCAACAGGCACATGAGAAAAAAAAAAAAAAAATGCTAGAATTGAATTTCATGGTGGGTTTGAGGTGCACACAGTCATTTGATCTACATCTTTGAATATTGTTGGGTTTTATCTAAAGTTCACTATGTAAAAACATGTTGGCAATGAAACGTTTGAAACCATTTGCTTGTGCATATATTGCACACTTGATTATTCTATTATTAAATATGTACAAGCCCATAGATGCAGATGTGTGTGTTGTCAGAAAATCTTGTCAAAAACTGGTGAGCTGCAAAAACATTTCAATGGCCACAGGATGTTATGGTATCAATTTAATAATTGCTTGAAGAAAAGGACACCCTGTCAGTGTGAATACTGTGAGAAATGTTTTGTTGACAGAAATCACTTTGTGCAACACATCAAAACTCACACTAATGATAAATTCTGTTAGTGTGAATACTGTCAGAAATGTTTTTCTCAGAACTCTGATCTTATAAGACATATATCAGAACACATACCAAAGACAAACCCTTTCAATGTAAGTACTGTCAGAAATGTTTTAGTCAGAAGACTCATCTTAAAAGCCACATCATAAATTCACACTGATGAGAAACCCTTTCAATGTGAGTACATGTACTGTCAGAAATGTTTTCATCAGAACTCTGATCTTAAAAGGTATATCAGAACTCATGCTAAAGATAAACCCTTTCAGTGTGAATACTGTCAGAAATGTTTTGCTAGAAAAACTGTCCTTGTGAACCATATCAGAACTCATACCAAAGAGAAACCATTTCAGTGTGAATACTGTCAGAAATGTTTTAGTCGGAGTTGTTATCTTAAAAGCCACCTCACAACTCACACTAATGAGAAACCATATCAGTGCAAACTCTGTCAGAAATGTTTTGGCCGCAAATCTGATGTCAACAGGCACATGAGAACTCACAACAAAACATGCTAGAATTGACTTTCATGGTGGGTTTGAGGTGCACACTGTCCTTGTGAACCATATCAGAACTCATACCAAAGAGAAACCATTTCAGTGTGAATACTGTCAGAAATGTTTTATTCAGAACTTTGCACCTAAAAGGCATATCAGAACTCACACGGCTGAGAAAACTTTTCAGTGCGAGTAATGTCATCCCTCCTCTTTTTATTTTTGTTCATGCAAACTCGTCGGTGTCACTAAAAATAATTAAGTCAAGTGACCTTTGCATATTTTTGTATGAGACAGTACCACTACAATATGATCTGCCGACAACGTGCAGTGGCTAACCTGATTGACATTTTCACATACACCTCGTTTGTATGTCGCCGTATCACCACATGGTGTATCCCAATTGTAGGTTAGCCCAGCACAGATGGTACATGCTGGACATCACAAGCATAAATCATACGTGAGGACGGATTCTTATATAAAAAAAAAGGCATTTTACGTTAGTGTGATTTATTAGTATCAGAAATGTGTTTACAAGGAAAGGTATACAGAAATTGATGAAAGAAAATCTGTAGTTTAGATTTATTTGTTGGAATAAAAGTACGAATTTAAAATTTACATTTGAATGGCTAATTATTTAAAGTGAGTTTCCATATACTTTTTTACCCAAATAATGACCCATCTCAGGTAGACTCTCCACCTAACCCAGCAGCTTTTCACTGTACACAAACCCCAAGTGAAGTAAGCCTTGTAATCTGTCATCAATCCATATATTTGCAGTTATGATAAAATCTCAGGAGTTATCTTTGTAATCTGCCATCAATGCATGTATTGACAGTTACAATCAAATCTCAGAAGCAATCCTTGTAATCTGCCATCAATACATGTATTGGCAGTTATAATCAAATCTCAGATGTAATCCTTGTAATCTGCCATCAATACATGTATTGGCAGTTATGATCAAATCTCAGAAGTAATCCTTGTGTGCATTATCAGCTATAAATAATCAGGAGATAAATTAAAAGGCCAATCAGTTTTGTCTAAATGCATTAAAGCCATATAACATTTTTTTTAAAATAGATTAGTATTAATTTTCAATAAAATATTAGCATTTACTGTCAGATATGTCCCCTTTTAATTTTGAGCCAAACAAATGAGGTAACCCTTACCAAACTTGAATGCATTCCTGTTGCATTCTGAATGCATTCGGCAGCATTGTGGTAGAATGCATTATGAATCCTAACAACCACAACCTATATAACCACAACCATAAGGTCACCATGCTTAACTTTTGTTGTCGAATGCATTCCGAATGCAAAATAGCATTCGAGTTGCCCTCAATATGCACGAAATATTTAAATGAGCTCCGAATGCATTCGGAATGCATTCAGAATGCATTCGCCGAATGCATTAGGAATGCATTCGGAGCAAATGCTAATACCACAATAATTGCATTCGGAATGCATTCGAATGCATTCGGAGCAAATGCTAATACCACAATAATTGCATTCAGTCTCCTGTTGCATTCATGGAAATGATGGAAACTTACGTTTTATGCATAGGCCTATGTAGGAAGATTGAGAAAAAGCTTACCTTGTTTCATGCATTTTTGCATCAAGCACGTTTGCTTGATGCTTTAAAGCAGGGTTGGGTGATATTTTGATTAATCAAAAATAATTGATTAAAAAATTAATCAATATCTGTTATTTTTAACAATCACCCAAGCCTGCTTTTAAGACACTCAAGATCTACTATATTTGTTGTTCCTACATGTATTCTCTTACATTTTTGCAAAGGGTGATTCCAGTTGAAATCCATTAATCCCCTATGGAAGAGACATATACCATGATCTCCCACACAAGGTGTAGATTTCAAATGGAGCCACCCATTTAAAATCCCATTTGCAATACAATTCATTTACACATGATTTTTACATTTATGATAAATACAATTAACAATTGAGTATGGAAGATTATACATAGGGCTATGTCTTGGTATATGGAAATTCTGTGTGGCGATCTGTACGACACCAAGCCCTTAAGGATTCCAGCACACTGAGTGGCAATTGTCTGCCGCACACGTGTGGTGATCCTCCAAGCCTTGATGGGATTCCCGCACACTGTGTGGCAATCCTCCGCTGTGGGAGGTTTAATTGGCACACACTGTATGGTGATCCTCCGAGCCCTCGTCCGTCGCACACTGTGTAGCAATCACACATGGACGCCGTACATACATCTACAAAATCGAAATACAATTGAAATGTATTAGTAAGGGGTTGTGCAATAATTATAAGCCCCCAGGGGTAAAATTCCAAACAGCGCTCCAAAAATTGTTTGCTCCCCCCTCTCGTCCTGCCAAAAATTGCTTGTCCCGCCCCCTCGGCCTGCCAAAAAATCTTTGCCCCTCCTTGCACATCATGCCCAATTAGCAGACGTGGTCTATAGATACATGTTGCGAGCGCAGCTAGCAGGAAAATTTGCATATTTAAGCGTTTCCATCAGCATTTTATTCAAAAGGCACCCCATAAATGTGTGCCAAAGATTTCTCCCCCTTTTCGCTTGCCCCCTCTTGCTTACGTCCCCCCTCTTTCAGCTCGCCAAAACTTTCTTGCCCCCCCATTTTACCCTCCCACCAGGGCTCATAATTATATTGCACAGCCCCAAAGAACTATAAAGTGTACAAATTCTCACTTACTTGCTTGTACTACATGTACGTACGTTATGTATACGTATGTACATATACATATGTACTCTATGTACAGCATACGTCAGAGATTCATACATGTAGAACAGATACTATACACCTGGATTACATGTGGCATAATATTACAAAACTGTAAATTTCAACAGGAACCCATAGCTATATGCCACAATGACCATTTATATAAGCTTATAAGCTTACCTTAATTGTTAGATTCATGAATATTCTACTCTTGGAGTACTGTTGTAATTAATACCATTTGCTATACTAATACTGCACATTGATCTAAATATAGTCCAGAGCCTTGGTATGTATTTTATTCACAAAAAACCAAACATTTCCTGTGGTAATATCACAATACCAGCAGCTCACATCCATACAACCAGGAAGCTAGTGGAGACTATAACTGCCAGTATCAACTGCCACTTTTGTAGCATAATTTGAAAAAAACATGTGATGAACATGTGATCATCATTTGTGGTTGGATTAGAATGCAACCGAATGCAAAGATTTTTGTTGAAAATAGTCTAAGTCCTTAGTTGTCAGATCCGAATGCAAAAATACCACAAAAATGTAGATATTGCATTCGAAAGGATTAAAAAATGTTGTGGTCTGTTGCATTCGAATGCATTCAAATGCGAAATACCACAAAATGCCACATCACTACCACAATGGTAAGATACGAATGCATTCCGAATGCATTCTGAATGCAATAATTGTATTCGGGTTTGGTAAGGGAAAGCAAAGAAAATCGGAATTTACAACTAGCGCCAATGTATGTCACGCCGGCGGTTGTAATATGGTACGACCCTCTGGCGTGTGTGTGTGTGTGTTCCGCACGCCGTGTACGTAGTACTGTGTTGACATCGCATACGCGTTCGACTAATATTTCTATCGTAATAATAAAACGCTGATTCAGGCGGTTTATTCAAAATCTCGGTTTATTCAGAATCTCGGATTTTGACAAAACTACAGCACCTAAAGTCTTGATTTTTGCAGAGAATCTTTGTTTACTAAAGTACATTAAAGTTGTTTTCTTTAAACTTCAGTGGTCGTGCCTGTGCGTATCGCGTACATGAGCGTAAACACAAAAACAATAAACAATCACGCTGATTGGCTGATCAATGCACTTGACAACAAGCCGGCTGACCCATTGGTCTTCGGCGCGGCGCGTAGTAGGAGACCTTGTCACTTCTACGCGATCGCAATTCACCAGCGCGTACCCGGACCACGAAAGTTTAAAGAAAACAACTTTACAATCGTGTAAAAACCTAAATTTAACATTTTTTGAGGGCGTTCTCCTCAGCAAATGTTATAATATGGCTAAAGTAAAAAATCTGGTACGTATATAATATTTCATGCTTATTGCACTGCAACAACTCACACTGCACTATGTCATAATGTAGTATAATACCAAACTACTCCTTGTATAATTGACCAGTTGGTATCATCTGTGAACACAAAAGATCACGTAAAGAGGATCATTTTCGAGATCGAAATACTGTACATAGGTAATGTAAGGTATATCAAACAAGCAAATATGAGAAAATGGTACCTTGCTGAATAATCAAAACAAAATCAGGTGAACTTTTTGACCTTTTGAGTTTTTACCAGTTGTATATAATGCAGAGTCAAGATAATTTTTTGCACCACACCAGATAATGCCAATGCTTGATTAGGATATAGAAATTAAATTGCCATACATGTACATGTATTACTTGTGTAGGGGTGCATTTTCAATTCAATGTTTATATGTGTGCTTTTTGAATGTGACGGATGATACTCCCTTGTCAATGTCAAATTAAAACAGAGATTGCCATTATTAACACTTCTTACAGATGTAATATATAAATATGAGCTATTCACAAATGCACCTATTAAGGGACCGTTCACAAACACTTGTAAGGGGGGGGCTGATGCAAAAAGGGGGCCCAGAAAAATGTTGACCATCCTAGAAATTGAAAACCCACATGAATAGATATGTACGAGCCCATGTCTGTGTTGTCGGAAATTCGTGTCAAAAACTGGCGAGCTGCAAAGACAGTTCCATAGCCACAGGATGATATGGTATCAATTTAATAATTTCTTGAAGAAAAGGGCACCCTATCAGTGTGATAACTGAGAAATGTGTGATGCTATCAAGCAAAATCAGTCGGAACCCGGAAATATTGATTATATTTCCTTTTGTTTCCTGTTGTTTTGGAAATTCTTCAATTTCTCATATCTTTGGAACTAACTGTTCAATTCGGTATTCTGCAAAATGCAGCTTTGTAAATGCTTTTTAATGCCCATAAGAAAATGAAAATGTAATAATTCTGAGTTCCGACTGATTTTGCTTGATCGCATCACATGTTTTGTTGACAGAAGTCACTTTGTTCAACACAATCAGAACTCACACTAATGAGAAATTCTTTTCGTGTGAATACTGTCAGAAATGTTTTTGTCAGAACTCTGATCTTTAAAGGCATATCAGAACTCATGCCAAAGAGAAACCCTTTCAGTGTGGATACTGCTAGAAATGTTGTAATTACAACTGTGATCTTAAAAGGCACATCAGAAATGTTTTGGTAACAAAGGTGTCCTTATGTGCCACACTAGAACTCACACTAAAGAGAAAACCTTTCTGTGTGGGGGGGGCCTGAAAAAAATGACCACAAATTTTCCTTGGAAAATTGAGTTTATATGCTTTTCTATGGGGTTGACACATAATTTTCATGTCTAAAAGGGCGGCCTTGAAATTTTGAGATCTGTAAAGGGGGGGGGGCCGAAAAATTGTCGCGATAAAATTTGTTTGCATCAGGCCCCCCTTACAAGTGTTTGTGAACGGTCCCTAAGTGATCATTTAGTGGAACAGTAAGGTAACATTCTGTACAGAAGAAAATCAATATGTGGTTTGAAAAGGTATACTAAACATTTATTAATGTTGTTTTAACATTTCAGATATATTGATCCACTGAGACAGAAGCCACTGAGGACTGCTGTGGTCTTGTATTGCTTGCTGCTTTACTCCAGGACATCTATGCTAGAGTTAACTTTCATGGTGGGTTTGAGGTGCATGCAATCACTTGATCTACATCTTTGAATATTGTTGGGTTAATCTAAAGTTCACTATGTAAATACATGTTGGCAATGAAATGTTTGAAACCATTTGCTTGTGCATATTGCACACTTAACCATTCGTCTTTGGCAAATTTGAAAACCCACATTAACAGACACCTTATAAAATATGTACGAGCCCATAGATGCAAATGTATGTGTTGTCAGAAAATCTTGTCAAAAACTGGTGAACTGCAAAGACAGTTCAATGGCCACAGGATGTTATGGTATCAATTTAATAATTGCTTGAAGAAAAGGACACCCTATCAGTGTGTGTACTGTGAGAAATGTATTGTTGACAGAAATCACTTTGTGCAACATATCAGAACTCACACTAACGAGAAATTCTTTCAGTGTGAATACTGTCAGAAATGTTTTTGTCTGAACTCTGATCTTATAAGACATGCCAGAACTCATACCAAAGAAAAACCCTTTCAGTGTGAGTACTGTCAGAAATGTTTTACGAGAAGGGTCATCTTAAAAGACATATCAGAACTCGCACCGATGAGAAATCCTTTCAGTGTGTGTACTGTCAGAAATGTTTTTGTCAGACCTCTGATTTTAAAAGGCATATCAGAACTCATGGCAAAGAGAAACTCTTTCAGTGTGAATACTGCCAGAAATGTTTTGATTACAACTGTGATCTTAAAAGGCACATCAGAACTCATACCAAAGAAAAACCCTATAAGTGTGAGTACTGTCAGAAATGTTTTGGTGACAAAGGTGGCCTTATGCGCCACACTAAAACTCACACTAAAGAGAAACCCTTTCTGTGTGAGTACTGTCAAAAATCTTTTACTTTCAGACATCACCTTCTACTCCACATCAGAACTCACACCAAAGAGAAACCCTTTCAGTGCGAGTACTGCCAGAAATGTTTTGCTAGAAAAAAAATGACCTTGTGAACCATATCAGAACACATACCAAAGAAAAACCCTTTCAGTGTGAATACTGTCAGAAATGTTTTAGTCAGAGGACTCATGTTATAAGCCACATCAGAACTCACACCAATGAGAAACCCTATCAGTGCGAGCACTGTCAGAAATGTTTTCGTCGTAATTCTGATGTCAACAGGCACATGAGAACTCACAACAAAACATGCTAGAATTGATTTTCATGGTGGGTTTAAGATGCACTCAATTAGATTTACATCTTTGAATATTGTTGGGTTTTATCTAAAGTTCACTATGTAAATACATGTTGGCAATGAAACGTTTGAAACCATTCACTTGTGCATGTTGCACACTTAATCATTCATCTTTGGCAAATTTGAAAACCCACATGAATAGATATGTACGAGCCCATGTCTGTGTTGTCGGAAATTCGTGTCAAAAACTGGCGAGCTGCAAAGACAGTTCCATAGCCACAGGATGATATGGTATCAATTTAATAATTTCTTGAAGAAAAGGGCACCCTATCAGTGTGATAACTGAGAAATGTGTGATGCTATCAAGCAAAATCAGTCGGAACCCGGAAATATTGATTATATTTCCTTTTGTTTCCTGTTGTTTTGGAAATTCTTCAATTTCTCATATCTTTGGAACTAACTGTTCAATTCGGTATTCTGCAAAATGCAGCTTTGTAAATGCTTTTAATGCCCATAAGAAAATGAAAATGTAATAATTCTGAGTTCCGACTGATTTTGCTTGATCGCATCACATGTTTTGTTGACAGAAGTCACTTTGTTCAACACAATCAGAACTCACACTAATGAGAAATTCTTTTCGTGTGAATACTGTCAGAAATGTTTTTGTCAGAACTCTGATCTTTAAAGGCATATCAGAACTCATGCCAAAGAGAAACCCTTTCAGTGTGGATACTGCTAGAAATGTTGTAATTACAACTGTGATCTTAAAAGGCACATCAGAAATGTTTTGGTAACAAAGGTGTCCTTATGTGCCACACTAGAACTCACACTAAAGAGAAAACCTTTCTGTGTGAGTACTGTCAAAAAAGAACTGTCAGAAATGTTTTACTAGACAAAATGATCTTGTGAACCATATCAGAACTCATACCAAAGAGAAACCCCTTTCAGTGTGAGTACTGTCAGAAATGTTTTAGTCAAAACTCTGATCATAAAAGGCAGATCAGAACTCATGCCTAAGAGAAACCCTTTCAGTGTGAGTACTGTCAGAAATGTTTTAGTCAGAACTCTGATCTTAAAAGGCATAGAAGAACTCATGCCAAAGAGAAACCCTTTCAGTGTGAGTACTGTCAGAAATGTTTTAGTCAGAACTTTGCACTTAAAAGGCATATCAGAACTCACGCCGATGATAAGACCTTTCAATGTGAGTACATGTACTGTCAGAAATGTTTTTGTCAGAACTCTGATCTTTAAAGGCATATCAGAACTCATGCCAAAGAGAAACCCTTTCAGTGTGGATACTGCTAGAAATGTTGTAATTACAACTGTGATCTTAAAAGGCACATCAGAAATGTTTTGGTAACAAAGGTGTCCTTATGTGCCACACTAGAACTCACACTAAAGAGAAAACCTTTCTGTGTGAGTACTGTCAAAAAAGAACTGTCAGAAATGTTTTACTAGACAAAATGATCTTGTGAACCATATCAGAACTCATACCAAAGAGAAACCCCTTTCAGTGTGAGTACTGTCAGAAATGTTTTAGTCAAAACTCTGATCATAAAAGGCAGATCAGAACTCATGCCTAAGAGAAACCCTTTCAGTGTGAGTACTGTCAGAAATGTTTTAGTCAGAACTCTGATCTTAAAAGGCATAGAAGAACTCATGCCAAAGAGAAACCCTTTCAGTGTGAGTACTGTCAGAAATGTTTTAGTCAGAACTTTGCACTTAAAAGGCATATCAGAACTCACGCCGATGATAAGACCTTTCAATGTGAGTACATGTACTGTCAGAAATGTTTGTATCATAACTTTGATCTTAAAAGGCATATCAGAACTCATGCCAAAGAGAAACCCTTTCAGTGTGAGTACTGTCAGAAATGTTTTAGTCAGAACTTTGCACTTAAAAGGCATATCAGAACTCACACCGATGAGAAAACTTTTTTTTGCAGTGCGAGTAATGTCATTCCGAAGAAAAAATCTAGAAGTGTGAGTTGTAGAGTACTTTCAAAGACCCCCTGACTTAAAGCCATAATACGATCTTATAATATGAAGTTGGGTAATTTTTTTCAAACCTGATTTTTTTGCATATTTGTAATGTTTACATGTGTCCCAACTTGCACCTAAATGGAAACGGCCAAATGTGTTGTCTTTGTAGGTCAACAGAGCAAAGTTCGACATAAAGTCATAATTGACTTTATGTCCTCCCATAGAACTGCATGTTAAATGGCCAAAATAACCAGTGGGATTTTTTCCACTTTATTTTGTTATTTCAGCTTAAAATGGACAGCAACCCTTCCCTGCAGTTATTACTAATAATATTTCAACATTTCGAATGAAGAATAACAAAATTAAAGGCTTTAAAATGCAATGATTTTTCATCAAATTTAATCTCCTCTTTGTTTTTTTTTGCTCAGGCAAAATCGAGAACAAATCGGTCTGCAAATGTGCAGTGGCTAACCAGATTGAACATTTTCACATACACCCTTGTTTGTATGTCACCGTATCACCACATGGTGTATCCCAATTGTAGATTAGCTCCGCACAGATTGCACATGCTTAAAATCACGAGCATTAATTATATGCAAGGACAGATTATTCAAAAGAATATTTGGTATTTTATGTTAGTACAGTATCAGAAATGTGTTGGCAAGGAAAGTTATACTGAAATTGATGAAAGAAAAGCTGTAGTTCAGATTTATTTGTTGCAATAAAAGTATGAACTTAAAATTTGAATGGCTAATTATTTAAAGTGAGTTTCCATATACTTTTTTACCCAATTAATGACCCGTCTCAGGTAGACTCTCCACCTAACCCAGCAGCTCTTCACTGTACACAAACCCCAAGTGAAGTAAGCCTTGTAATCTGTCATCAATCCATATATTTGCAGTTATGATAAAATCTCAGGAGTTATCCTTGTAATCTGCCATCAATGCATGTATTGGCAGTTATGATCTAATCTCAGAAGTAATCCTTGTAATCTGTCATTAATCCATGTATTGGCAGTTATAATCAAATCTCAGAAGTAATCCGTGTAATCTGCCATCAATACATGTATACAATTCAGTATCGAAGTTACGTAATGTTACTATGTCAACGGGATCACGCGCTAGAGTAATGAACCACGATCGAAATGATCACCACATAAAGTATATGGCACTCGAAGGCATACTAAAGTAGCGTGATCCGGTAACCAAGAGAATTACGTAACCACTTCGATGCTGAATAGGCAGCTACAATCAAATCTCAGATGTAATCCTTGTAATCTGTCATCAATCTGTGTATTGGCAGTTATGATCAAATCTCGGCAGTAATCCTTGTAATCTGTCATCAATCCACACATGGGCAGTTATAATCAAATCTCACAAAGTAACCCTTGTAATCTGTCATCAATCCATGTATTGGCTGTTATGATCAAATTTCGGAAGTAATCTTTGTAATATGTCAATCCATATATTGACAGTTATGATCAAATCTCAGAAATATCCTTGTAATCTGTCATATCAATCCACATATTCATAATCAAATCTCAGAGTTAATCCTTGTAATCTGCCATCAATACATGTATTGCTAGTTACAATCAAATCTCAAGTAATCTTTGTAATCTCATCATTCCATATCAAATCTCAAATAAGTCAAGTAATCCTTGTAATCCATGTTTTGGCAGTTATAATCAAATCTCAGCTATGATCATTGAATAGAGTTTAATGAACTGTGCCATTGACTATGAAATTACCAATGCCATCACCAGCCAATTATTTAATTAAGAGCGGTGTTTGACCTGATTCATTCTATTAGTGTGAATTCAATATGTGCATTCTCAGCTACATATTTTGTAGGAGTTAATGAAGTTTTGTCTAAATGCTCCAATAAATGTAATGTAATTAAGTTCACTTGATATACATAATGTTTATTGCATTGCAACAACTCGCACTATACTATGTTGCAATGTGGTATACCTACCTACCCATTGTATTATTGCACCAAACCCAGGGGCGGGCCCCCGGGGGCGGGGCAGGTTGTTAGCTAGCCACCTGTCATTTGGGACAGACATTTTGCTCCTGGACAAACATATGCAAAATTCTAGAGAACTCGAAACAAGAATACACAATAAATCAAGGCTACATGTATAACAAGCTATTTGACACTGGGAGACATTTTTCTGTGAAAAATTTGGAAAATCTTTGCTGGATTTTCACGGATTTTCAACCAGCCATCTACACAGTACCAACACAACATTTGTTTTATTTTGGTTGAGTAATATGCGACCACCTCAAGTGATATCACCTGAGTGATGTCACCTGAGGTTGAAAGTTGCATGAGCATATATCCATGTCTGCGCGTAGCTGTACATACATTGTGTAGGGTGCATTTTCAGTTCAATGCTTATACGTGTGCTTTTTGACAGTCGATGTTCACAGATTCACAGATTATCAATGTCAAGTACCCCCCCCCCGTGACACCAAATGAGGCGGTAGAAACATAAAATCCCATTAACACTACTTAAAAATGGAATATATATGAGCTTTTTATATTAAATGCACCTATAAAGTGATCATTTGGTGGGACAGTTTTGTACAGAAGATCCCTGCTTGCAGATCGACCCTTCTCATCAAGGTATAAAATCAATATGTGTGGTTTAAAGATATACCTAACATTTATTAATTGTTTTAACATTTCAGATTTTGATCCACTGAGACAGAAGCCAGTGAGGACTGTGGTCTTGTGCTGCTTGCTACTTCACTCCAGGACATTTATGCAAGAGTTGACTTTCATGGTGGGTTTGAGGTGCATGCAGTCACTTGATCTACATCTTTGAATACTGTTGGGTTTATGTAAAGTTCACTATGTAAATTATATATTGGCAATGAAACGTTTGAAACCATTTACTTGTGCATATTGTACACTTAACCATTCATCTTTGGCAAATTTGAAAACCCACATGAACAGACATCTTATTAAATATGTACGAGCCCATAGATGCAAATATGTGTGTTGTCAGAAAATCTTGTCAAAAACTGGCGAGCTGCAAAGACAGTTCAATGGCCACAGGATGTTATGGTATCAATTTAATAATTGCCTGAAGAAAAAGACACCCTATCAGTGTGAGTACTGTGAGAAATGTTTTGTTGATAAAAATCACTTTGTGCAACACATCAGAACTCACACTAATGAGAAATTCTTTCAGTGTGAATTCTGTCAGAAATGTTTTTCTCTGAACTCTGATCTTATAAGACATACCAGAACACATACCAAAGAAAAACCCTTTCAGTGCGAGTACTGTCAGAAATGTTTTGCCAGAAAAAATGTCCTTGTAAACCATATCAGAACTCACACTAAAGAAAAACCATTTCAGTGTGAGTATTGTCAGAAATGGTTTGCTAGAAAACATGGCCTTGTAAGCCATATCAGAACTCATACCAAAGTAAAACCCTTTCAGTGTGAATACTGTCAGAAATGTTTTAGTCAGACGACTCATCTTAGAAGCCACATCAGAACTCACACCGATGAAAAACCCTTTCAGTGTGAGTACTGTCAGAAATGTTTTTGTCAGAACGAGCATCTTATAAAGCATATCAGAACTCATACCAAAGAAAAACCCTATACGTGTGAATACTGTCATAAATGTTTTACCAACAAAAGTGGCCTTAAATACCACACCAGCAGTCACACTAAAGAAAAACCCTATAAGTGTGAGTACTGTCAGAAATGTTTTGCTAGCAAAAGTAACCTTGTACTCCACACCAGAACTCACACTAAAGAAAAACCCTTTCAGTGCAAGTACTGTCAGAAATGTTTTGCTAGAAACTATAACCTTGTGAACCACACCAGAATTCATACCAAAGAAAAACCCTTTCAGTGTGAGTACTGTCAGAAATGTTTTAGTCGGAGGGCTCATCTTAAAAGCCACATCAGAACTCACACCAATGAGAAACCCTATCAGTGCAAGCTCTGTCAGAAATATTTTGGTCGCAAATCTGATGTCAGCAGGCACATGAGAAGAACTCACAACAAAAAATGCTAGAATTGAATTTCATGGTGAGTTTTGAGGTGCACACAGTCATTTGATCTCATCTACATCTACATGTTGTCGGGTTTATCTAAAGTTCACTATGTAAAAAAATGGCAATGAAACGTTTGAAACTATTTGCTTGTGGATATTGCACACTTAATCATTCATCCTTGGCAAATTTCAAAACCCACATGACAAAAACTGGCGAGCTGCAAAGACAGTTCAATAGCCACAGGATGTTATGGTATCAATTTAATAATTGCTTGATGAAAAGGACACCCTATCAGTGTGAGTACTGTGAGAAATGTTTTGTTGACAGAAATCACTTCGTGCAACATATCAGAACTCACACTAATGAGAAATTCGTTCAGTGTAAATACTGTCAGAAATGTTTTTGTCTGAACTCTGATCTTATAAGACATGCCAGAACTCAGAGTCAGAAGACTCATCTTAAAAGCCACATCAGAACTCACACCGATGTTCAGTGTGAGTACTGTCAGAATATAAAATGTTTTTGTCAGATCAGGCAACTTATAAGGCATATCCGAACTCATACCAAAGAAAACCACTATACGTGTGAATACTGTCATAAATGTTTTGCCAACAGCACTCACACACAAAAAAAGTGAGTACTATCATAAATGTTTTGCTATCAAAAGTAACCTTGTGCAGCACACCAGAGCTCACACCAAATAAAAACCCTACAAGTGTGTGAACTGTCATAAATGTTTTGCTAGCACAATTATCCTTATCAGAATTCGCACCAAAGTGACACCCGTATGAATAAGAGTAATATGTGATGTGATTAAGCAAATCAGTTGGAACTCGGAAATATTGATTTTGAGATATAGACAAACACACCAGAACTCAATGTTTTATTCGGAACATTGATCTTAAAATGCATATCAGAACTCATACCAAAGAAAACCCTATAAGTATAAGTATGTGATGTGATTAAGCAAAATCAATGCGATATAGCCAAACAAAGGAAATATTTCCTGTTGTTTTGGAAACTCTTTAATTGCTCATAGCTTTAGAACTGGTTGGTTAATTTCAATGCGGTTTTCTGCAAAATGCAGCTTTGAAAATGCGTTTTACTATCCTATAAGAAACTGATATTTCCAAGTTCAGACTGATTTTGCTTGATCGCATCACATATGTGACGATGGATGTGTAATTAGAATTTGGTATTTTACTGTTAGTATCAGAAATGTTGTTTCTAGGGAAAAACTGTAGTTTTATTTCTTGCAATAAATATTCAAACTTAAAATTGGAATTTGAATGGCATATTATTTAAAGTAAGTTTCCATACACTCATGTTCACCGGAGTGAGGGGGTCACATGAATATAAAAGGGCCACACATGCTGGTTAATAAAAGCTACATAATGGGGTCATGAGCTTACAGCGGTATCAGGGTGGGGGAGGGTCCTTTTTTGACTACATAGACATATTTAGGTGTCCTATATCGAAAAAATCGCTTGCCCCACCTCTCACCCCGCCAAAAAAACTGTGCCCCCCCTTTACACATGCCAAATTTTGGGATCCCAATTTGCAAACCTTAAATGGTCTATATATATGTTGCGAGCGCAACGAGCAGGAAAATTTGCATATTAAAGCTGTTTCCGTACTGTTTTCCTAAGCCTTTTATTTAAAAGGCGCCCATGAATGTGTGCCAAAATTGCTTTCCCCCCTCTCGGATGGCCAAAAAGTACTTGCCCCCCCCTTTCGACTCGCCAGAAAGTTCTTGCCCCCCAATTTTACCCTCCCCAGGGCTCATAATTATTGCACTGCCCCTTACTAATTCCGTGGTTACAAAGATTTTTATAAGAATTACACTAAAATAACACTTAAAGCCATATTATAACATTTGCTGAGGAGGACTCCCTCACTGATTTTTTAAAATTCATTTTTTACATGATTATATTGTACTTTATCAAACCAATATACCCTGCAAAAATCAAGACTCTAGGTGCTGTAGTTTTGTAAAAATCCGAGATTTTGAATAAAACGACAGAACCGGCGTTTTATTATTACGATGGAATTATTAGTCGAACGCATACACAATGTCCATAACACACAATACGTACACGGCGTGCGGGACGGTGATCTACACAACAAAGGGTCGTACCATAACATGACCGAAGGAGTGGTACGTATTGGCGACATATGCGCTGGTAGTAAATTCCAATTTTCTTTGCTTTGCCGTAGTTGTTCGGCTCAAAAATAAAAGGGATATATCTGACAGTAAAACTAACATTTTATGGCAAAGAAATGCTAATCTATTTTGTATGAAAATGTTATAATATTGCCTTCGAATATTCACTATGAACCGACCCTTCGGCCCATTATGCGACTCAAAACTATTAAACAGGTCGGAACAGAATGGCCATGGTGGATTCAACCTACCATGGCGATTTCTGCCATGAAGATATCTGGGCGATGACACTTTGGGGCACACAGTAATTGAACTACGTCGCGTCTTTATGGTTACTCTGTATTACATGTTGCAAACAGCAACAGATTGCAATTAAAGCATATGATACAATTTACCATTTTTGTGGACAAATTTAAAACCTATGTGAACAGACGTTTTAGGGGTGGTGCAATAGTTAAGTGTACCCCTGGGGTGGTGAATTATGGGGGGGGGGAAAGATTTTTTGGCAGGCCAAAAAGGGGCAAGCATTTTTTGGCAGCGTAAAAAAAGGGGGGGGCGGTCAAGCGATTTTTGGCAGGTCAAAAAGGGGGAAGTGATTTTTAGCACAGATATTTTGGGCACGTCAAAAGGGGAGGGGGGGGCAAATATTTTTGGCACAGCCAAATACCAGTTTTGCTATGTGCTGGACCATCTGGTGAATATCGTGGTCATATGCTCCTGTTGGTATATTAAATAACGAAAGCTCGAATTAATTTCATATATTCACATGAGGAAAATATTCACAAGTGAAATAAGTAAAAATGAAATAGGATACAAATATCAGAAATCGGTGTGACCAGACACTCAAGCTCTCAGGCAGTCTATCCCTGCTGGTCTGAAATATTTTAACCCGGCTGTGTGCATGGAGCCTGCTTCAATGTTGGGTCCGAAAAAAATTTATTAGCAATAATAACAAACATTTTTGACATTTCAGGTTTGTTGATCCACTGATGTATATCTTCAATTAGAAACAACTATAACTAGAAACAACTATAAGTAGAAACAGAATAAAGACAGAAGCCAGTGAGGATTGATCAGGACAAAGAGAGAAGAGTGAGGATTGAACAAAGACTTTGAATTTTGCTGGGTACATCTAAAGTTCCATGTAAATACATGTAACAAGAAGCAACATGATGGTAATGAAACATTTGAAGCCGTTTACTTGTGGATTTTGTGGAATTGAGCATTATTCTTTGGACAAATTGAAACTCCACATAAACAGACATCTTATTAAATATGTGCAAGCTCGTAGATACAAAAGTGAATTTTGTCAGAAAAGTTTGTCAAAAAAAAATCTGGAAAGACATGTGATTAGCCATGGCGGAAGCCATGGGAAGAAACGGTACCAATGTAATAACCGCTTGGACATCAAAGAAAAGCCTTATCAGTGTGAGTACTGCCAGAAACTTTTCGTCTGGAAACTTAAACTAGTGAGACACATCAGAACTCACACAAAAGAGAAACCCTTTCAGTGTGAGTACTGTCAGAAATATTTTAGTCAGAACTGTCATCTGAAAAGGCATATCAGAACTCATACCAAAGAGAAGCCCTTTAAGTGCGAGTACTGTCAGAAATGTTTTGGTGACAGAGGTCATCTTGCATACCACATCAGAACTCACACTAAACCCTATCAGTGTGAGTACTGTCAGAAATGTTTTGCTGGAAAAAATGTCCTTGTAAAGCACATCAGAACTCATACCAATGAGAAACCCTATCAGTGCGAGTACTGTCAGAAATGTTTTGCTGAAAAACATGTCCTTGTAAACCACACCAGAACTCATACCAAAGAGAAACCCTTTCAGTGTGAATACTGTCAGAAATGTTTTAGTACGAAATGTAATCTTAAAAAGCATATCAGAACTCATACCAAAGTGAAACCCTTTCAGTGTGAATACTGTCAGAAATGTTTTGCCTACAGAAATGTCCTTGTAACCCACACCAGAACTCACACTAAAGAGAAACCCTTTCAGTGCGAGTACTGTCAGAAATGCTTTAGTCAGAACACTGATCTTAAAAGGCATATCAGAACACATACCAAAGAAAAACCCTATAAGTGTGAGTACTGTCAGAAATGTTTTGGTAACAGAGGTGGCCTTGTGCGCCACACTAGAACTCACACTAAAGAGAAACCATTTCTGTGTGAGTACTGTCAGATATGTTTTACTTACAGCAGAGACCTTGTAAAGCACACCAGAACTCACACCGAAGAGAAATCCTTGACGGGTGTAACCTTAAGCACTGACCACCCCATCCTTAACCAAGAGGTATCGTCTGCAATATAGTGCACACCCCACCGCATTGCTTTGGTGTGTATCGGGGGTGAGGGGCCAACAATTTGGTGACCGCGGTGTCCTTGTGTACCACACTAGAACTTTCACTAAATAGAACCACATTAAAGTACTCACATTTTTGTAATGGAATGTTTTGCTATAAAAAGTCCTTGTGAGCCATATCATAATTCACACCAAAGATAAACCCTTCCAGTGTTAGTATTGAGAAATGTTTTAGTGAGAACAGTAATCTTAAAAGGCATTTGCGAACTCATGCCGAAGAGAAAGCCTATTAGTGTGAGTACTGTCAGAAATACTTTGCTGACATTAGTGTGCTTGCACGCTACATTAGAACTCACACCAAAAAGAAACCGTTTCATTTGATAGAATTAGATGTTTTGCCCAAGTAAGTGATCTGAAAAATCACATTGAAATTCATGTTAAAGAGAAATGCTTTCATTGTAATGAGTACTTTAAGAAACATGTTTACTTTAAGAAAAATGTTTTGCCCAAAAATGTACCCTTGTCATTAAACCACATCGGAATTCACTCCAATGAGAAACCCCGATGAGAAACCCTATTAGTATGAATATTGAAAGAAGCACGTTGCAATTCATGCTTTAGTCTATACCTTCCTCGAGTCAGTAAAGTAAAATCAAATTTTGAGATTTTTTCAAAAACCGTTAATTTTTGCAGGAATCTGTTATGCTAGTTGGATTCCTTGCACAATTTTCTCTCTGAAAATGTATACTTTTTATAAATTATACTTATCATTAAAACATTTAGAAAAACAATAAAAAACAACATCTAAATTACTGACTCGAGGAAGGTAAGCAGAATATATGTGACGAGTCAGAACGAAAGGTACTTCTTGTCGGTTGCTATTTGTCTCTTTTTCCACATTGCAAGGAGCAAAATCAATCAATATCAGACCATCATAATTGGCGGTCAATTCAAATCATCCCCAAGTCAACGAGGGTTCAGGAATGTCCTTCCATTGTTAACGGTTGGCTAATATGTGCACCTATACAAATTACAATGCTTTGTTGTCCACCACTTGAGCAGGGTTTATCCAAAGCAAATATTAGAGCTATATAATAATCCTATAGAAATCCTAGCTATCCTAGTATCCTATCCAACAATAGGGGATTATTTAAAAGGTGTATGACCGTCATTACCAAAATGAGCTGTGTGTAGGAACCGACAAGAGGTACCTTTCGTTGTGACTCGTCACATATAAGAGAAACGCTTTCAGTGCAAGTAATGAGGAAAGTCCCAAAATATACCCTTGTCACAGAGAAATTACCCTTTGTGAGAACTGTCAAAGTAATGCCTTCACATACAACACGAAAGTGAAATGTCATTGCATTGACACGGGAATCATGTGATGAAGTGGCACGATTCCTACCTGATTTTTGTAAGGTTGTGTTATTTATGGCAGTATTGAATTTCTACCCTGCCCACACTCCACAAATTTACCCCCTCCCCTCGTGTTTTCTTCATGCCAAATGGACGACAAAATTGGGCTAATAAAAACCCTTGCTTATAGATTTTAATGACCAGAATGTCAAACATCCAACTTTGGATAGAACGATCTGTCAGGTAGCTCCTAATCCACTTAGGCATGTTAGGTGAGCAGCTTGCCGGATGCTCCTTTTGCCATGCGTTTCGAGCAAAGGTCATTATGCCAGACCTTGTCAAATGCTCCTTTGATGTCCACCCATATCAAAATATAATAGGTATCGGGATAGTATCTGATACTAATACCGGAATAGTACCCGCTACCTAGTGGGATATTAGTATCGGTATAGTATCCGGATATGTTTCACATGCAAATTTTTTGCCCATATATGGACATATAGTATCGGGATAGTATATCCGATACTGTTACTGAAGATACTGATAAATAGTATCCGGAGGTATTCTGAGTGCCCGATATCTAGTATCAGGATACTAGTTGATACTAGTATCGGTATAGTGGTATTATTCCGATACTATTTGTTTCGATACATAGTATCGGAATAGTACCTGTTTTGGCGCCAAATATGGTCATAATTAGAATAACTGCCATATCTACTTGGAGCAAATTGATATACGGTCAAGGAACTGAGTTCCTTTTCAAATGATTATATACTGTTGTACCAACATTAAATGTGACAGTGTGTTCTATTTCTGGGCTTCACAATACAGGTATGGTTGTATTTGGGCAAAAGCAATTGAAAAGAACTTATATTTTATCTAAATTTAGTATGCTAAGAACATCGTACAATATAGGCATATCAAACCATTTAGTTGCATGAATTTTGCACCATTTTGACAAAATTGGTGCTCAATGCATGCATACTGTGAATTTGTATAATCTGTATATTATATGTTTTAGCTTATACAATTTAGATTATAAGTTACATGTTCAATTGCTGTTTGCAATACAAATTTCAATACCTGTATTGTGTAGTGCAGAAATAGAACAATTGCTACACATTTCACATTTAATGTATGTATAACTATAATCATTTGAAATTTTCAGTGAACTTTCCGTATACTGTATGTAAATTCTGAAGCCGATATGGCTTATTCTATGACCATATTTGGGCAAAACAATTAACCTGCTAAACAAATAGTAGCAGATACTATCCCGATACTAGTATCAGGTACACTCTCCCGATACTACTATCGCGCACTATTCCGATACTATTTGTCAGTGTCCTACCAGTAACAGTATCGGATACTATCCCGATACTATATGTCCATATATGGGCAAAAAAAAAGAAAGGTTTGCATGTGAAATATATCCGGATACTATACCGATACTAATATCCCACTAGGTAGCGGGTACTATTCCGGTATTAGTATCAGATACTATCCCGATACCTATTATATTTTGATATGGGCAATCAGGCGCACTACGTTGCCTCTGTCCAGGGAGTTGGACCACCCTTTGAATCAGAATGGTAATGCCAGCTGTGCTGTGGTGTGGCCTAAATCCAAACTGTCTATCTGAAATCAGTTGGTTTCCAAGGAGGTATTTCTGAAGATGGTTCTGTACAACAGCCTCCATGATCTTGCTGATGATGCAGAGCAGAGAGACGGGCGGTACATAGATGGATTCGAATCTCCCTTGTGAATAGGGATGGCAGATGCAGTCTTCCATTGGCTTGGGAAAACTCCCTTGGAGAAGCAAAGCTCAAACAGCAGACTGAGTGGTCTTGCAAGTTCTGCGCTTCACTGCTTCAGGACTATTGCAGGGATTTCTGTGAAGTGTCCTAACATCCTTGACCTTGAAGGCTATCTTTTCCATTGAGCACGTTCTTGAATGCTGAAGGTTTGGCAGAATTTTTCAGCTTTGTCTTTTAATGTAGTGTAGACTTGACGGCCATCCTTAAGCACTGGTATATCAACTCTGGTGGACTTACCAGGTAAGGTGTTAATAGTGTTCCACCATTTCTTGCTGCTGAGGCTGCAATCTGAGAGTTCTTTCCTCAACTTGCTGTTATAGCTCTAGTCATAAGGATTCTGGAAAGAGGAGTCACACCCATGTATCTCCTGTGTTTCATGCTCACCCCGAGTGGGGGGGGGGCACTAACTAAAAATGGGGAATGTGCGGCCACATTGACCCCCTCCCTCTCACCCAATGACCCCTTTTTGTTTTCCTGTCACCAAAAGAACCCCCTTTTCAAAAAATTTGGGGACATTTCTGATAATCATTCACCATGTTCACTGAATTGTTTCATTATTTTTCTTCAAATTTTCAAATTTTTAAAAATTATGATGCCATTTTTTTTTAAAATTTTGTATCAACTTTTATATCATGACCCAAAATTTGTCCCAGTCTCACTGAATGGCCCCTTTTTTGTCAGATTGTCCACTTTCTTACGGAAAGACCCCTTTTTCATTTGAGACCTCACTAAAAGACCCCCTTTTTTTTTCGATGTCTAGGCTCTCACCGAAAGACAGCTAGTTTCGAACTGCTGTCCGCACATCCCCGTCGCTTCCAAAGTCGAGTGCCCAGTTAGTGAGGGTGTGTGGACTCTCGATGTAAACAATAAGTACTCCAGACACGAGTAGTTTACCAATTTAGTAATCTACAAGACATAGATCAACTTTATTTCATTAAACAAGTTGATCATCATTACATTTATATTATCAGTGTACTTCGGTTATATATATAAATGCGCTTTTATAAATGCGCACGTGACCACCTCCGTGCTGCCATAACAGCTTGTAGACAGTAAGTCTCGAAGTGACCTTCTACATAGCGAGTGGTCTTTCTATATATTTGAATGCACAAATGCGGAACAACATGAGACTGCTGTGCAGCAAAATTGTCTATTTTGTTAAACTTTGTGATTGTGAATAAACGTTTCCGTCGTTAAATATTTTTGCCGTCGTCATTTTCAAAATGTTGTTTTTGATAACATATTACAAATTCGGAATTGCAAAATGTGTAATAATTTTGCAATTCAATTAATACTTAAATTTGATGATATTTATCTAGACACAAGAGGAAGTTTTGAATGAGAAAACGGACAACGTTGAGAACTGGTGAGAATTGGTAATCCCCGCTGAGCTTAAACCAAACATGATTATTTTCTCATCCAAAAGAATGAGAACATTTAAATTCTTTCCATTTTGGCCGTTTCTCATCAAAATGTCTAGTGAGAGTTCCTATCCCTTTCTGTATAGTGGTCAATGCATGAGGATTTGGTCACGCTTGCTGGTCTTGGTATGTCGTTCCCATGGGTCACGTGCGCATTTATAAAAGCGCATTTTATAGATATAACTTAAAGCCATATTATAACATTTGCTGAGGAGAACGCCCTCAAAAATGTTTTAAATTCTGGTTTTTACATGATTGTAATGTAATTTAGTCAATAAAGATAATCTGCAAAAATCAAGACTTTAGGTGCTGTAGTTTTGTCAAAATCCGAGATTTTGAATAAAACGATGGAACCGGCGTTTTATTATTACGATGGAAATATTAGTCGAGCACGTATGCACAGTACGTACACGGCGTGTGGGATACACATACACACACACCCCCAGAGGATCGTACCGTATTACAACCGCGGGAGTAACATGCATGGGCGCTAGTATAAATTCCAATTTTCTATGCTTTACCTCACTTGTTCGGCTCAACATTAAAAGGTGTCATATCTGACAGTAAAAGCCAGGCGGTGATGGAAGCGATATCGCCAGTTTTGAGGTCGCCATTGGATTAACACATACTCAAATACTTCACAAACAATTCTAAATTTGTTATGTGGTGTCAAAGCAATATTATCTTACTCTAAAACCGTCGGGGTTCGACAAAGTACCCCACTGCAAGTATGTTAATTTTCCATTTGTAATTGCTAACCGTGTATTTTGAATGGGGCTGTCAGCCCTATCTTCGCCAGCCTCGTACGTCACGTGTTGCGCTTCCTATGCCGCCTGGTAAAAGCTAACATTTTATGGAAAATAAATACTAATCTATTTTTACAGAAATGTTATAATATGGCTTTAAGTACACTGATTATTTGTATAAGGATCCGACTTAAAAATTTGACCGAAGTGGATTTCGAACCGATGCTTCTGACCGCTCAGATGCCAGATGTTGCAAGTTCCGCTTTATCCAAGTTTTCTCCCGGAATTTGATTTACAAATTTTAAGTCCAGTATTATAAGAATTCACTAAATTTCAAATGTGTGATTTATCAAACTGTTTTAAATGTCAAACATTTTATTATTATTCAAAGTTGATTGTCACAATACTCGAGTGTTTTTTAAAATGATGTAACCTAGGAACGATTATAGCGGCAACACAACATCTTACTTGGGTATATGGACTCTAGATGTAAACAATAAGTACTCCAGATTAGTTCTGGACTCCAGAACTTTGTGGAATTTGTTAATTTTGATCAATTTCAACTAAAAACGAAGTTGTTTTAATCACGTTTTAGTGACGCGTCACCACTACACCAGTGGTGGTTTCACCAGTCCAGGACCCTGACAGCAAGTTCAGAAGTATGTTACTGCGTGGAAGCGGCCATTGACCCTGTCATCGAGTATCAGGAACTACCGGTCGCGTACGGCGCACATGAATGCGCCCTATACGCGTTATTTATCGCTTGTGCTGGCGACGCGTTCGTTAGCACCCGGCGACCCCCACGTTGCCGTTAGCACCCGTTAGCACCCCATTGCAGCTCCCATACGTTTGTCAATTTGTGATTCTCGGGATCTTATTTTTCAGGCTCTGTAGCGTGCAAATGTGGCTGGTCCGATTTTTACAGTGGGGGACCTGATCAGACTAGCAACGTCTCACACCAGACTGTTTCCTTTTATGGGCACCACCGTAGAGGAGTGATGAGTTGGTCAAATTATGTTACGTCCTTGTTATTAAGAGTGTCATGTCCTTTTCTGCGGATCCAAATGGCTTCTTTCGTATTCTTCACAATCAATGGCTTTAGAGTCATTGCAATTGATGGAGTGATTTGTAGAGGACACATGATCAGTAATGGCAGATTTGTATGTAACAGAATATTTAAGATTTGCACGCGTAAATGGTCTGGATTCAAATTTCCCCACCTCTTTTTGGAGCCCGTTAAGTCGAATACCATAGGGACGGCCAGTTTCACCAATGTAGGAACTGGAGCAGTCACCGCAGGGGATCTCGATCATCTCGTAAATGGCCTCCGCCTTTTGTTGAGGTAGAAGTTTGTCCTTTGTGTGAACAAGCATAATGCGGATGATACGGTGTGGCTTCATGGCAGCAGAAAACCCGACTCATCACGTCCCCTACGGCGGTTCCTGTTGCCCATAAAAGGAAACAGTCTGATGTGATGAGTTGCCATGCAGCCTGATGAAACTACTAGTGAGTAAAACAACTTCGTTTTAGTTGGAATTGTTATCAAAATCCACTGTTCCCAATTAACAACATTCTGAATGAACATGTTCAAAGATACCAACTTTATTTCATTAATATAAGTTTATTACCATTACATTTCCAATATAAACTACGCAAAAAAAGTTTCTTTATGGTTAGGAAATTTCCCGGGAAATTTACCCACTATTAAAATCTAGCGACCAATTTTGTACGTTTGCTAAATAATCGCATGCGGGAGATTGTCCTGCGCATTTTGACACCTCAATCACTACCCCACACTACCCCACGACACTCCTGAGAAAAGATACGAATTCGAAAAAGGACAATCACTCGCATGCGATTATTTAGCACACGTACAAAATTAGTCGCTAGATTTTAATAGTGGGTAAAGTTCCTAACCATAAAGAAACTTTTTTGCGTAGTGTAATACTTATGTCAAGGATCCAATTTGAACAGTTAGGTGAAGTGGAATTCGAACCGGTGCTTCAGACAGCGCAGACGTTAGAACACTAGACTGGCGATTCGAATCCCGCTTCATCCAAAGTTTTCCCGTTTACCTGGTCAGTTCCTCTGTATGTGTTCTTGAATATGATTTTATTAAAAAGAAGTCCAATATTCTAAAAACTCGCTAAAAAATATATTATACAAGTATATACGCCATGAAAGGGGATAAAGCTATTAGCACGGGGGGGGAGGGGTGACATAAATTCATATCACCAAAGGCCAATACTTTAAACCAGGAGCCCGGGACCAGGAGCCCCGAAAGAAGCAGTATATAATATCATTGAACACTTATCTTAATGAAGGGTATATTATTTATACTCAAACAATTAGCATCCAATAAAGGATTAAAAAGAAGTCCAATATTCTAAAAACTCGCTAAAAAGTATATTATACAAGTATATACGCCATGAAAGGGATAAAGCTATTAGCACGGGGAGGGGGGAGGGCTGACATAAATTCATATCACCAAAGGCCAATACTTTAAACCAGGAGCCCCGAAAGAAGCAGTATATAATATCATTGAACACTTATCTTAATGAAGGGTATAATACTCAAACAATTAGCATCTAATAAAGGATTAAAAAGAAGTCCAATATTCTAAAAACTCGCTAAAAAGTATATTATACAAGTATATACGCCATGAAAGGGGATAAAGCTATTAGCACGGGGAGGGGGGAGGGGTGACATAAATTCATATCACCAAAGGCCAATACTTTAAACCAGGAGCCCGGGACCAGGAGCCCCGAAAGAAGCAGTATATAATATCATTGAACATTTACATTAATGAAGTGTATATTATTTATACTCAAACAATTAGCATCTAATAAAGGATATATATTTACACTCAAACATCGAGCAATTTTAAATCTTTTTAGTGTAATTTTGTGTTTGCTAAGCTATTAAGGGGCTGTGCAATAATTATGAGCGGGGGGGTAAAATTTCCAAACGGCTCGCCAAAAATCGCTTTCCCCCTCCCTCTAGGCCTGCCAAAAATTCTTTGCCCCCTGTTGCGCATGCTTTTTTTGGGATAATAGTCTAGATACAAGTCGCGAGTGCAGCGAGCAGGAAAATTTGCATATTTAAGCGTTTCTGTACTGTTTTCCTAAGTCTTTTTAGAGCGTTTTATTTATCCCTTAAATGTTTGCTAAAAATCGCTTGCCCTCCTCTCAGCTCGCCAAAAATTTCTTGCCCCCACCCCCCAATTTTACCCTCCCCCAGGGCTCATAATTATTACACAGCTAGTCCTTAGATTTGCTAAACTATCAGGAAAAAAGATCACATTTTTTGTGCTACTATGGCTAGAATATCCAAGCTCTACACAGTGGCGGCACCAGGGGGGGATTGAGGGCAAAGTGAATTTCAGGGGGGTAAAATCACCAAATTTTGCGCAAAATTACAGCAAAATATGGAAATTTTCGTAATTTTGCGTTTTTACTGGGAGGGGCTACAGGGGGGCAAGAGTTCTGACTGGGGGGCATTTGCCCCCTCATGCGACCCCCCCTCCCGCGGCGCCGCCACTGGCTCTACATTGCATTACATTTTGCATCCCAGTATTTCGAATCGTAATCCATAAGCGAGACCTTTCCCCGTCAAACAGGTGATGCGTACAATACGGGCATAAACTGGCGCAGGAAAAGTTGCTGTCACCGCTGTATCTTTGTCAGTGTTGCCCGGGAAAATCTGTAGCAAAACAACCAATTGTTTAGGCTCTCTTCGGATTTATTAATTCACGCGGGTGTCGACTGCAGACGACTATGGCAAGTATATTGCACAATAGAACAGAAAAACCTGGTTTTTCGTCGATAAACCTGGTTTTTCAATCGAAAAACCAGGTTTTTCGAATTTGATTGTCATAGTTTTTGAAAAACCAGGTTTATCGACCGAGAAACCTGGTTTTCGCCGATAAACTTGGTTTTTCAATTCGATTGTCATAGTTTTTTTGATAAACCTGGTTTTCAATCAAAAACCAGGTTTTTCGAATTCGATTGTCATAGTTTTTGAAAAACCAGGTTTATCGACCGAGAAACCTGGTTTTCGCCGATAAACTTGGTTTTCAATTCGATTGTCATGGTTTTTTTGATAAACCTGGTTTTCAATCTAAAACCAGGTTTTTCGAATTTGATTGTCATAGTTTTTGAAAAACCAGGTTTATCGACCGAGAAACCTGGTTTTTCGCCGATAAACTTGGTTTTTCAATTCGATTGTCATAGTTTTTTTGATAAACCTGGTTTTCAATCAAAAACCAGGTTTTTCGAATTCGATTGTCATAGTTTTTGAAAAACCAGGTTTATCGACCGAGAAACCTGGTTTTTCGCCGATAAACTTGGTTTTTCAATTCGATTGTCATGGTTTTTTTTGATAAACCTGGTTTTCAATCTAAAACCAGGTTTTTCGAATTTGATTGTCATAGTTTTGATAAACCAAGTTTATCGACCGAGAAACCTGGTTTTCGCCGATAAACTTGGTTTTCAATTCGATTGTCATAGTTTTTTGATAAACCTGGTTTTTCAATCGAAAACCAGGTTTTTCAAATTCGATTGTCATAGTTTTGAAAAACCAGGTTTATCGACCGAGAAACCTGTTTTTTCGCCGATAAACTTGGTTTTTCAATTCGATTGTCATAGTTTTTTTGATAAACCTGGTTTTTCAATCGAAATACCAGGTTTTTCGTATTCGATTGTCATAGTTTTTGATTAACCTGGTTTATCAAAAAACTATGACAATCGAATACTATACGCTTGCACTCCCCGATTGCACTTAGGCTAGATCCTCCAGGCCTCGAATACCGGTACTCACGCACGGCCGCTTCACTGTGTTGTATTGAGGACTGGAGCAGGGCCTGGACTGGAGCAAACAACGTTCGAAAATATGAATATTGAGTAGATTTTGATTACGTCATTGATTTTAGAGACGGGGAATATAAAAACAACAGACGCTTATGAAGCCGAGTGGATTTGCTGATTTATTGTGGTTTGTACGCTACATAGGCCTACAAGGAGCTTGAAAAAAACTGTCGAGTACCACAACTTCGTACACGCATCGATTCCCCTGGTACTGGACACTCCATGCCAGCAAATTTTCAGCAATTTTCCGTCCGCCATTTAGTGTCATGATGATCTGGAACGGCGACTGAAGGCGAAATTTCGAAAAGTGGTAGAGTTGTTTAGCGTGGCAACACTGATGAAATACCAGATTCAGGCGTGCTTGCCTTAATAAAATGGGGACGGAAAAAGAAGAGAAAAGAGAAAAGAAGGGAAGGAGAGGGAAAAAGAGAAGGGAAGGGAGAAGGAGAGGGAAAAAAAAGGAAAAAAAAAGGGAAAGAGAAGGGAAAGGAGAGGAAGAGGAGGAAAGGAAAGAAAGAAAGAGGGAGGAGAAGAAAAAGGGGAGAAGGGAGATTTAACCCAAAAATTTCGGCTCACTCGCTACGCGCGCTCGTTATTTACCAAAACAAATAGACTCGCGTACTACGCACACGCGACATTGCGATAAAAAAGAATAGGGACGATAACGACGTTTTAGGGACGATAAAGACGTTTGCCCCCTCGGACTGACAATGCTGGCTACGCGCCTGTTTGTGTATCTATACAGCACCCAAACCGGCTTCACAGATTCGGCGAGCAGGGCGCTCTATCCTGTCTACCTCGTTGATCACACCATGCCCGCGCGCCATGAAGTGTGTCGCCATTACTAATGGTTTGGAAATTCCGGTTTTTCGAGGAGCATTCGATTGTCATACAATGTAGTTTTTTTATAAACCTGGTTTTTCGAATTCGATTGTCATAGTTTTTGAAAAACCAGGTTTATCGACCGAGAAACCTGGTTTTTCGAATTCGATTGTCGTAGTTTTTGAAAAACCAGGTTTATCGACCGAGAAACCTGGTTTTCGTCGATAAACTTGGTTTTCAAATCGATTGTCATAGTTTTTTGATAAACCTGGTTTTCAATCGAAAAACCAGGTTTTTCGAATTCGATTGTCATAGTTTTTGAAAAACCAGGTTTATCGACCGAGAAACCTGGTTTTCGCCGATAAACTTGGTTTTTCAAATCGATTGTCATAGTTTTTTGATAAACCTGGTTTTCAATCGAAAACCAGGTTTCTCAAATTCGATTGTCATAGTTTTGATAAACCAGGTTTATCGACCGAGAAACCTGGTTTTTCCCTGATAAACTTGGTTTTTCAATTCGATTGTCATAGTTTTTATTGATAAACCTGGTTTTTCAATCGAAAAACCAGGTTTTTCAAATTCGATTGTCATAGTTTTTGAAAAAACAGGTTTATCGACCGAGAAACCAGGTTTTTCGAAAAACTATGACAATCGAATTCAAAAAACCTGGTTTTTCGTTTGAAAAACCAGGTTTATCAGTGAAAAACCAAGTTTATCGGCGAAAAACCAGGTTTCTCGGCCGAAAAACCAGGTTTCTCGGCCGAAAAACCTGGTTTTTCAGCGAAAAACCAGGTTTCTCGATCGAAAAACCAGGTTTCTCGATCAAAAAACAGGTTTATCTACGAAAAACCAGGTTTTTCTGTTCTATTGTGCAATATACTTGCCATAGACGACATGTTTCAAAACAATTTTAAAAATTCAGTATTTCAATGAATACTAAATAAAGTGTAATTGAAGTCTACCGAATTGACAAGGCTAAATCAGTGTAATTAATGACAACCATGTTTTAGAAAATATTATTTATAAACCGCGCTCTTCCTCGTTCGCCATAATCTCCAAACCAGTCGTTTATAAGCTGTCTGTCGCATTAAGGTGGTATTTGAGGCATTTTGGAAGTGCTCCCAGCAAACACAAAAACGTTTTTACAACGTTTTAAACAGGTTATATTTTGGGTTTTGGTTTAAGTAAAAATGTTTTGATAACATTAAAACGTTTTGTATGAAAACACACTACAATAATTTTTTTAAATGTTTTCAAAGTGTTATTGTAGAATATTTGCAGAAGCCTATCAAAAATGTTTTCGAATGTTATGAAAACGTTTTATACTCTTTATATAACCCGACAATTAAACGTTTTCTGGCAACCTTTTCTAACCTTTACAATTGATGTCAAAAACGTTTTGTGTCTGCTGAGTCTATGCATGTTTTAGGGTTACGGAAAGAAATGTATAAAAAACCGTATAAAAAACGTATAAAGTTGTTCTCTAGAACCAAGTTTTTCCAGCAATTAAATATCGCAGTGAGAGGGCAAAGAACACTGATCAATACGCCTTTATATTTTAAGCTAATCGGACATACGGGTTTTATATACACACATTTTAAAATTTTTTGAATTGTGTAGTTTTGTATCAATAATCAATACAGTTAATGAGATAATATGACATGAAAGTGCTCATTAGTATATAATTGTTGCCAATATTTTGCTAAAAATAATGCATAAATGTTCATCACATTTGTATTTAATAGAATATTGGTTTGGTCAAAGTGTTCCTAATGACTTCCAGATAATTTATGCATAATTAATTAGCTAGCCGCCCTACTTTGCATAATTAATTAGCTAATCATGAAAATTGGCTCATTAATTATGCAAATATTCAAATTAGAGGGCGGCTAGACTATATAATACATTAGAACATATTATTAGAAACACTTTGACCAAGTTTCAAGGCAAAGGTCTGCAAAATAAAAGTACAATGAACTTTATGCATTGATTTTTGAGGCTTTTCACTGATTTTAGCTGTATTGATTATTGATTATTATTTATTATATTATGGACACCGCATGTCTGATGTTCAAACAAAAGGCATATGATCAGTGCGCTTTACCCTACTCAATTAATCGGCATAAAACATGCACAGAGCATTTACTAATTTCTAGAATATGCTTCAAATACCACCTTAAGATAAACACATGGTGATAAACTTTTCTATTGTCGTTGCATGTAGTATTTAGTTCGTTCACTGCTAGCAACATTTGGCATTTAATGAACATTGACCTCAACGTACAGGCATTCTAGTTCAACCAAGTTAGCAGTTCAAGGTATAACCAGTTAATGATTTTTTCTCCTGGTAATTGGTCAATGCATTGTGATATAAGCGAACACTTATTAATTGGCTTGAGCAAATTAGTCCAGGCGATTTAGTATTGCACAGGGCTCAGAACTCATCAATGCTAATCACAATCTTGTATCTGAACTTGATATCGCTGAACGAGGCTTTGAAATTTGTGATAAAACATGCTTAAAAATGCTGTGTTTTAATCGATAATAAAGGAATTAATGTGTATGGTATTTATTCAATATTTGATTACTTACTGAATACGATGCGAATATTTAACAAAACTTAACAAATAAGTCGGGTCAGGTGGGGTATGAAAAGTAGGGTCACAAATTGTACCATCCCCTGTTGGCCAAATCACTGTATACTTACTATCTCGGTTCCATCTTGATTCGTAACAAACACCTCGGTGTCACCAGTACTCAAGAACGTTGACACTTTAAATGACGTTACCCAGTTATCCAATCCAACACCACCATCACCTTGAGTTATTACTCCCAATACATCAGTCTTGTAACCTGTTATACCAAATTAATGATCAATGCATATTAATTACACAATGAATGCAGTTTTGTCACAATGAATTAATGATAGCACGATATCATTGAATAGAATAACCGGCCTTATAGACGAATCTATTTTCACGCATTCCTACACCTCAATAGCCGCCATAGCTGGGTCCCCCCTTAGGTCTATTTCACCTAAAATGTGGAATGATGTGGCCTTGGCGGGGATATTAAACTGCATTCTATCACCAATGTTACACGTAGACAAAAGAATGATGAAAGTTTACAAAACAATACAATTAACATCGATTTTTAAGCGGATTTAATCCACCCAATTGGGCAGTAACAACACCAGTTTTGTGCACCTAAATGGCCGACTGAATTCTGACCATCACTTGGCTCGTTGGATTCGTCTATACCTTGAAAGGGCTAAAAGCTTGATTCCATGATGCTGCCTCCGTACCCTGCATCGCAACTAGTTTATGTTATTTTGTTCGTTTTTTTTTTCATTTTCGGCAATTTTTGCCACTCGTAAATTTACAAATAAATCTTAATACCGCCCTCAATATTTTTAGCTTTCAAAACGTTACAAATTATACAGGATGAGATTTACCAATGTTAGCTTGAATCCACTCAATATTAGAATCATATGCTTGCCAGGCACCGTCACCATTCAGCCTTGCGTTCGTGGCTGGGTATGTGTCTGATTGTATCGCCGATGCATTAATATTGGCATCTTTTATATCACCACTTTCCATGCCCAAATAGTCAGAGCAAACTAGAAATAGAAACAAGAATGTCTAAAAGACAGCATGGGTTGTGCACAGATTATTCAAAACACCATCAGAGGTCATTCAAGGTGATGAGTTTTAACATTTTTCAGTACAATTTGCAGCTCAACAAACTAATGCACCACAAACACTTTCTTCTTAAGTATCCTTAAATTTCGAAGCTCGATAAACAAAATTTAACTTGATTGCCAAGAGTAAGCTTGGAATTCTTCCAGTTTCTTATTTGTGTTTCCTTTATTCTCCAATCAATGAATATCTTTTTTATAACATTATATAGAGTTTTTTGGAGTTCCTCTAAATTTCGATACAAATCCAAGGATCTTTTTCCGACGTTAATATATTTGAAATGAATTGAAGACCCTAGCCATGTGGGAGAAGGATTTTTAAAAGTGTCAAGAAATAAGTTATAACATAAAATGGAACCAGTTATCAAATACTTCAGTAACTGGCATACATTCAGACATCAAACTAACTTATCAACATAAACAGTTACCATAGGGTATTAAATAAAAGGCACCAAATTTAATGCCCACGTGACCCATGGGCGCCGCCATACCAAGACCACCAAGTGATCAGTAGATGTGCTACAATGCTAAGAGATAATTTTATCTCTGTGCAACTTAATTAAAAATTGGGAGATTCTGTTTTTTTAGTATGTTTTCAAGAACTAAATGTTGTTGAAAGTTTTGGTCGACGGAAAAAAAAGTTATCGACGGAAACTCTTACAATAATACTACAAAGTTGCAAAAAATGACAAATATGCTAGAAAATTTGGACATGCATCCCGCGTTTCCAATTGAAATACACAGGAAGACCCCCGCTGTGCCAAAGGTCACTTTTCCAGACATCCTGTCTAGACGCTGTATAAATGTATGCGCCCATGTGGTCACGTGGGCATTAAATTGTGTGCCTTTATTTAAATGCCCTAAGACGACTGATAAAACGAAACTATATGAAGACTGATTTTAAACAGATTGAGCAAAGTTTTCCACACCTTAAAAACTTAACGCGAAATGTTCTAAGAACTAATTTTTACACTTCAGTACTTCTTCCACCACATTATTATTCTCTTTGTATTTACAAGTTCACGTTTATTTGACTTATTTTAATATTATTTTAATACATTTACCGCTATAGTTGAATCCATCCCCACTGAATCCTACATTACAGGTATAATTGAAGACCTGAGCGCAAGAAGACCGTAAGTCCACTTGGCCCCTCAACATGAATATACTAAAGTTTAGTATTGTTTCGTGTAGTTTGGTAATGTTTTATACATTAAGGTTTTATACATTACATTAAAGGACAAACGATCGTTTCAGCATAGGCCTACACGTGTTGACGACGAAACTGCGAGAAGACATCCAAAGTTTTTGAACAGCAATTTCTTATTAATTATAGTCATGCTTTTTACGGCCACATTTTCAACTTAAAAATTATTTTCATAAAATGTACCTGTACAATTTAATCCATCCCCACTGAATCCTGCATTACAGGTACATTCAAAACTTCCAGGGTTGTTGCTACAAGCTGCGTTAGGGTCGCAGGGACTAGTCAGACACTCATTGGCTAGAAAGAGGATAAGAACCAATATTAACCAATTTGTATGAAGTCGCGACCACTTTAACAACAATGTATGAAGCAGACAAGTGGATATTTATAGACGAATCCAATTTCATGCATTCCTGCACCTCAATGGCAGCCATAGCCGCGACGGGGACCCAACTATCTCACCTAAAATGTGAAATGATGCGGCCTTGAAGGTTATTTTAAAATGCATTCTATCACCCGTGTTACACGTATAGACAAAAGAATGATGACAGTTTACCACACAAAAGAATCTAACATCGAATTTTAAGCGGGTTTAATCCACCCAATTGGGCACTCACAACACCTGTTTGGTGCATGCGGGGACCCGAAAATGGCCGACCAAATCCTGACCATGACTTGGCTCGTTGGATTCGTCTATACGTACATGTTGTGGTATAAAAATGATTTGTTTCCCTCACCTAGTAGTTTTGCTAGATAGTGCAATTGATTTCAGTTTACATGCACTACAATCATGTTAAAGTTGTTATATTAGGCAGATTTAAAAATCTGTGGTAGTACTTATAGTGCTAATTAATCTAGGCTATGGAGGCATTTTAACAGTACCCTCATTTTAGTAGAAAAAGGTCATACTTTGACATATCTATGATGTAAGGTTATGGAGTTATGGGCAAAAGAGCAACATTGTGACGTCATAGGTCCAATTTTGCCCCCCCCGGGAGAAAATGAAATTTGCTCTGATTTTGATAAAAAAATATTTGTCTTGTTGCAAGAAACCAGAAAAAGCATAGTTTTTAAGTATCTTGAGTGCTTTCTTATCCAGGTAACACAACAATTTGTCAAGGTCAAATTGATTTAATAATACTCAATGGGTGTTGTCGATTTGGATGTGCTACTAACGTAACAAAAAATCATAAATAGCGCAAAGTATTATTTTTCTGATTTGTCATGAAAAGACCAGTAATTAGAGACCATTTTGCTACCTGTGGTGCCAAAATTAGACCTATGACGTCACGATGTTATATTTTTAATCGAACTATACATCGTAGATATGTCAAACTATACCTTTTCTGAATCCTTATGACTAAAGAAACACGAACACCAAATAAGGGTGCTGTTGAAATGCCTCCATAGCCTATAATGATCAGCGCTATTCGCCAGCGAAGTGGTTACATAACTCCCTGGTAACTGGATCACCACCTTTTGGAATTGGTAGTACATGCCATAGACTTTGTAATGCGATCATTTCGATCGTGGTGCAGAACTCAAAAGCGTGATCCAGTTGACATAGTGATAATCGGATTACACGTAACACTTCCCTGGCGAATAAGTACCGTATCTATGCCAAATGCAGTAAATTTAAAATGATTTGCACGATGGTTTCGGGAATTTATTGGACTAAGAGAGACTTGTGTCTTGGTAGATCTACTATGACAGCCGGATATTCCACGATTTATCGACAAGTGACTCATTTCGGAATGCGATCAGGCATCGATGGGACTCGAACCAGCGATTCGAAACTTCTTTGTTTACAAGTCCAGATCATTACCGCTCGGTTTATAAATAGTCCAGGAGCAGCAACCTAAAAAAAAAAATGACTTCGTTCATCCCCCACTACATACAAGGTTTGACACCATAGGTAGTTAGTATGGACCCTCTAGATCACTGCTAGGTAGGTAGTGGTCTCAAATTGTGGTATCACTTATATTACAGGTCATTTTATATATATGGACGTAAAATCGCATAAAATCCCCGGGGGTCACTCGCTTACCAAAGTGGTATGCATGCTCGTCCCAGCACCTCAAAAATGGACCCTAAATGGCGTAATCAGTGTAGAACAATTTCACCCCTTATTGGCGTAAGGCTCTGAAAATCTTACCCCTACAGGAACTAAAATGGACCCCTAAATGGCGTAAACTCTAAATCAAATCCATTGAAATTGAAAAAAGATACCCTAAACGTCGAAACTTTACCTGAAAAGCACCCTTTTTTCTAAAAACGTCGACGCCGCCACAAGGCCAAAAATCGACCCTTTTTCGACGTTTTTGGTATACGAGTGATCCCCCCGGGATAAAATCACAAAAAATAGGACAAAATTAAGGGGTAGGGGAGATATAAATTCCCATAACTCAACTTTTACTCGTGATTTTGAATTCATTTTGGTATCAATATGTAGCTAAATGATTTTCCTAACTTTCTAGTATTATTTTTAAACAAAAACAGGTTTCATTTGAGCATGTTTGGAAGTATATAGTCCATAAATGAGTGGTAATCTGATTTTTTAAAACCATATGTGTAATGTTTGACATTGGCCTCAAATCTCACAACTATACCACTTTATATTTTCAAAATTGATTCAGTTTCCATTTTTAATTTTTTAATTTCCATTTTAATGTTTTATCTTGTTTTTAATGTTAAGAATATATAGGGAAACATTATTGTAACAGTTCCAATCATTATAATAGGTATGAGTTCGTTGGGGTGTCTGTGGGACGGGGTGTGTGTGGGGTACTGGGTGTACATAAGGTATGTGTGGGGGTATGGGGAGGGGTGTGTGTGTACATGTTTTAATATGTCACTACACTGCACCAACTTCCATTTACAAAATCCGTTAAGTTTCCATTGATGTAATATTTTGAATATTTATGTCTAGGACGTGAGAAACCACTGGGAAAAAGACAAAAATTTAAAAAAAAACCCAAAAAACCTAACAAAAACTGATGTTGATTTCCCTCGTATATCAGCATAACATAGAAAAATATTAAGGGGTAGGGGAACTTCTAACTTTTTAGTATTATTTTAAAGCAAAGCAACCATTAGTTGTCAGACAGATATACAGAAACTGTGAGGAAAAGGTAACTTTTCTATGTCTAACAGCGTGAAGATGACAATATTACGGGGTAGGGGAAATGTATTACGTCATAACTCAACTTTTACTCATGAAAATGAATTCATCTTGGTATCAAAATATATCCAAGTTATTGGTCTAGCTTTCTAGTATTATTTTAAAGCAAAGCGACCATTATTTATCAGGCAGATATACAGAAACTGTGAGGAAAAGGTAAATTTTCTATGTCTAACAGCGTAAAATGACAATATTAAGGGGTAGGGGAAATTTATAACTGCCATAACTCAACTTTTACTCATGAAAATGAATTCATCTTGGTATCAAAATGTATCTAAGTGATTGTTCTAACTTTCTAGTATATTTTAAAGCAAAGCGACCATTATCTGTCAGGTAGATACACAGTATTTGTGAGGAAAAGGTAACTTTTCTATGTCTAACAGCATAAATAAATATGACAATATTAAGGGGTAGGGGAAATATAAACTGCCACAACTCAACTTTTACTCATGAAAATGAATTCATCTTGGTATCAAAATGTATTTAAGTGATTGTTCTAACTTTCTAGTATTATTTCAAAGCAAAGCGATCATTAGTTGTCAGGTAGTTACACAGAAACTGTGATAAGAAGGTACGTTTTCTATGTCTAACAGCGTAAATATGACAATAGTATGGGGTAGGGGAAATGTACACTGCCATAACTCAACTTTTACTCATGAAAGTGAATTCATCTTGGTATCAAAATATATCCAAGTGATTGGTCTAGCTTTCTAGTATTATTTTAAAGCAAAGCGACCATTATTTGTCAGGCAGATATACAGAAACTGTGAATAAAAGGTAAATTTTCTATGTCTAACAGCGTAAAATGACAATATTAAGGGGTAGGGGAAATTTATAACTGCCATAACTCAACTTTTACTCATGAAAATGAATTCATCTTGGTATCAAAATGTATCTGATTGGCTGTTCTAACTTTCTATAAACAAAGCGATCATTAGTTGTCAGGTAGATACAAAGAAACTGTCAGAAGAAGTCATTTTCTATATCTAGCAGCGTAAGGGCCGTTCACACTTGTAACGGGGAGGGGCCTGATGCAAAAAAATTTCATCGCAAAAAGTTTTCGCCCCCCCCCCCTTTACAGACCTCAAACATTTTTAGGCCCCCCTTTTTGACATGAAAATTATGGGTCAACCCCATAGAAAATCATATAAACTAAATTTTTCCAGGAACATTTTTGGTCATTTTTTTCAGGCCCCCCTTAGGAGGGTCAAACATTTCCAGACCCCCCTTTTTTGCATCAGGCCCCCCTTACAAGTGTTTGTGAACGGTCCCTAAATATGACAATATCAAGGGGTAGGGGAAATATAAACTCCCATAACTCAACTTTTACTCGTGATAATGAATTCATCTAACGTTCTAGTATCATTAGTTGTTATGTAGATACAAAGGAAATGTGAGAAAAAACTTCCATGTGTAACAGTGTCAAATATGATAATATTAAGGGTAGGAGAAATATTACCATAACTCAACTTTGGCTGCATTAACTGTGAAGGGGAACACGGGAATACAAATCGTTGCACCAAAATTTGAATGTAGTATTCGATTGAGGTTTCTTACGTTAATTGGTGCAATTGGACCATTTTTAAAATTTGACCTTTATTTATGATATTTTTGATATATTCGACGTTATAACCCCTGAACTAAGCTTCGTAGAACTATGACAATTGTCTTCTTTTAAATTCTTAGCGATGAGAGGAACAATTTGAGATTACAACATTACAACATGATAGGATCATTTTTTAGTATTGGCCCCATTATGACCTTCAACCCCTCGTGGGAAACTTAATTGCTTTTAAAATAATGCCAGAAAATGAGAACAATCAAATAGCTACATTTTCGTCAGTGAAACTTGTGTTTTGGTGATTTGTATGTCCCCTTACCCCTTAATATTGTCATATTTTACGCTGTTAGACATTGAATATTAACATTTTCATACAATTTATGTCTATCTATCGGTATAGCATAATTATGTACATACTTTTAAAGTATGATGTTTTGCATAGACTTTTTGTATCGAGTTTGGTGATAAAAATATTTGTCAACTTGTGAATCAAATGTAAATTAAGAAATATATTGCATTATATCCTAACAATTTTGATTAACCTTTTGCAATTTTTAGGAAATATTCCACCCAGTTATGTATCACCACGTGGTCATTTTAATTCAAGGGTTTATACCACTAAATCAGACTTCTGCCCGCTTCTGCCCAAGTTTATCAGTCATATAGTGCCATCTTTACATTCAAAATGTGACAACTTGATATAATATTAGCAACTTTAGTGTTCAAAATCGTGTTTAAATACAATTTCTTAATGTAAATGTCATACAGGTTAAAATGAAACGGGAATATTCGGGCAATATTTAAGACTATCTGCGCATGAATACACAAGGGAAAAATGTAGTTAGCAGTCGTCAAATCGGTGTTTTTATGTATCACTGATTTTCTCAACAAGTAGACGAGTAATGTTAATTGCTTTTAAAATAATACTAGAAAGTTAGAACTATCAAAATAGCTACATATTGATACCAAAATGAATTCATTTTCATCAGTAAAACTTGAGTATGGTGATTTGTATGTCCCTACCCCTTAATATTGTCATATTTTACGCTGTTAGACATGGAATATCAACATTTTCTCATTGTATGTTTAACTACCTGACAACCAATGGTTTAATTGCTTTTAAAATAATGCCAGAAAATGAGAACAATCAAATAGCTACATATTGATACCAAAATGAATTAATTTTCATCAGTAAAACTTGAGTTTGGGTGATTTGTATGTCCCTTACCCTTAATATTGTCATATTTTACGCTGTTAGACATTGAATATTAACATTTTGTGTCTATCTACCGGACAACTAATGAATTAATTGCTTTTAAAATAATACTAGAAAGTTAGCAGTCGTCAAATCGGTGTTTTTATGTATCACTGATTTTCTCAACAAGTAGACGAGTAATGTTAATTGCTTTTAAAATAATACTAGAAAGTTAGAACTATCAAAATAGCTACATATTGATACCAAAATGAATTCATTTTCATCAGTAAAACTTGAGTATGTCCCCTACCCCTTAATATTGTCATATTTTACGCTGTTAGACATGGAATATCAACATTTTTCTCATTGTATGTTTAACTACCTGACAACCAATGGTTTAATTGCTTTTAAAATAATGCCAGAAAATGAGAACAATCAAATAGCTACATATTGATACCAAAATGAATTAATTTTCATCAGTAAAACTTGAGTTTGGGTGATTTGTATGTCCCCTTACCCCCTTACTATTGTCATATGTTGCGCTGTTAGACATTGAATATTAACATTTTCATACATTTTATGTCTATCTACCGGACAACTAATGACTTAATTGCTTTTAAAATAATACTAGAAAGTTAGAACTATCAAATAGCTACATATTGATACCAAAATGAATTCACTTTCATCAGTAAAACTTGAGTTTTGGTGATTTGTATGTCCCCTACCCTTAATATTTTCATATTTTACGCTGTTAGACATGGAATATCAAAATTTTTCTCATATTGTATGTTTAACTACCTGACAACTAATGGTTTAATTGCTTTTAAAATAATGCCTGAAAATGAGAACAATCAAATACATATTGATACCAAAATGGAATTCATTTTCGTCAGTGAAACCTGTGTTTTGGTGATTTGTGTGTCCCTTACCCCTTAATATTGTCATATTTTACGCTGTTAGACATTGAATGTTAACATTTTCATACATTTTATGTCTATCTACCGGGCAACTAATGGCTTAATTGCTTTTAAAATAATACTATAAAGTTAGAACTATCAAATAGCTACATATTGATACCAAAATGAATTCATTTTCATCAGTAAAACTTGAGTTTGGTGATTTGTATGTCCCCTACCCCTTAATATTGTCATATTTTACGCTGTTAGACATGGAATATCAACATTTTTCTCATATTGTATGTTTAACTACCTGATAACTAATGGTTTACATGTAATTGCTTTTAAAATAATGCCAGAAAATGAGAACAATCAAATAGCTACATATTGATACCAAAATGGAATTCATTTTCATCAGTAAAACTTGTTTTTGGTGATTTGTATGTCCCTACCCCTTAATATTATCATATTTTACGCTGTTAGACATGGAATACTAACATGTTCGTACATTTTATGTCTATCTACCTCACAACTAATGGTTTAATTGCTTTTAAATAATACTAGAAAGTCAGAACTATCAATTAACTACATATTGTTACCAAAATGAATTCATTTTCATCAGTAAAACTTGAGTTTTGGTGATTTGAATGTCCCCTACACCTTAATATTGTCATATTTTACGGTACTACACATGAAAAATTGACATTTTTGTAAACATTTTATGTCTTTCCAGCTAACAATTAATGGTTATTTTGCTTTAAAAGATTACAACAGCCAAATAGCTATATATTAATGCCAAAATGAATGAATTATAATGAATAAATGTCGAGTTACGTTGGTTTGTACGTCCCCTAACCTTTAATATTGTCAAATTTTACGCTGTTACACATTGGAAAATTAACATTTTTATCATATTTTATGTCTATCTTATGGTTTTTCTGTTAAAAATAATACTGGAAAGTTAGAACAATCAATTAGCTACATGTTGATACCAAAATGAATTCATTATTATGAGTAAAGGTTGAGTTATGGTGGTTTTTATTTCCCCTACCCTTAATAATGCCATATTTGACATGGTTATACATAGAAAAGTAACCCTTTCTCACAGTTTATGGCTATCTACCTGACAATTAATGTTTGCTTTGCTTTAAAATAATACTAACACGTTTGAACAATCAATTAGCTACAATTCCAAAATGAATTCATTATCATGAGTTGAAGTTGAGTTATGATGGTTTATATTTCCCCTACCCCTTGTTACACACGCTGCTACATGTGGAAAAGTAACTATTTTTTTACATTTTCAGTCTATTTTCCTGACAAACAGCGGTTGATCTCACCCCACACATATAAATATTCAAAATATTACATGAATGGCAACTTGCCAAACAAATTTTGTTAATAGAACTTATATAGTTCAGCCGAGTGACATATTAAGACATGTAAAACACCCCAACCCTGAACCATATACACACCCCGCACCCACCCCACATACTCACACACACCTACCCCAAACCCACACAACACAAACCAACATGCAAGCAATACAAAATTAAAAAATGGAAACTTAATTAATTTTGAAAAAAAGAAATTGGCACAAATTGGTAAAATTTGAAGCCAATGTCACAAAAACACCCACCCTACGCATTGTTGTGAAAAAATGATTTTTCACTAGTGTATGGACTGACCACTTCCAATCATGATCAAATGAAACCTAGGTTTGCTTTCAAATAATACTAGGCAGTTAGAACAATCAATTAGCTACATATTCATACCAAAATAAATTCATTATTATGAGTAAAAGTTGAGTTATGGGAATTTATATCTCCCCTACCCCTTAATTTTGTCCTATTTTTTTGTGATTTTATGTGATTATACGTCCATATATAAAATACAATTTGAGACCACTACCTACCTAGCAGTGATCTAGAGGGTCCATACTAACTACCTATGGTGTCAAACCTTGTATGTAGTGGGGTATGAACCAACACCTTATTTAGGGCCCCTGTGAGATCTTGCTCCTGGACTAAAAGATAGATTGGCCGTTTTATGCATAAATTACACGAACGTTTGGAAAGGTCTCAAACAAATAATGAAGACACTGATACGATGATGAAATACTACTACTACTACTACTACTACTACTACTTCCACTACTACTACTACTACTACTACTACTACTTCCACTACTACTACTACTACTACTCCACTACTACTACTACTACTACTACTACTACTACTACTACTACTACTACTACTACTACTACTACTAATAATAATAATAACACTAATAATAATACAATAACAATAATAATAATAATAATAATAATAACACTAATAATAATACAATAATAATAATAATAATAATAATAATAATAATAATAATAATGATGATGATGATGATGATGATGATGATGATGATGATGATGCCAATGATGATGATGATGATGATGATGATGATGATGATGATGATGATGATAATACTAATAATAATAATAATACTAATAATACTACTACTACTACTACTACTACTACTACTACTACTACTACTACTACTACTACTACTACTACTACTACTACTACTACTACTACTACTACTACTACTACTAATAATAATAATAATAATAATAATAATAAGAAGAGTTTCTTACCACAATATGAAGTGCGGTTCATAAGTTCATCAAGTATGTCCTTCTTCCAATGTTGTCTCATAATTAATTGACTTGGGTCATCGACAAACCACAGGTCTCTCTGGTCTCTTCCTGGACAAGTTTTGACATATTTAGGTGCTACCACTCCTTGGCAAAAACATATTTCCTTGTATGGAAGAGACCACCTCAAAGCACCCCCTCTAGATGGGTCTGGTCGTTGCTGAAGAATACAAACATAGCTCAGCGCCACAGCTAGATAAGCTGTTAATGAAAATAATTAAGAAATAAAGGGTAATGCATGTTCCTTTACACGCAAATAATGTGTCCGAGGCAGTAAAAACGTAAATAATGGGTGAGGCGCAGCCGAACCCATTATTTAAACGTTTTACTGCCGAGGACACATTATTTGCGTGTAAAGGATAATGCTGCACCCTTTATTTCTATTCTATTACCACAAAATAGTGCGATTTAAAGAGAAAATATCACATTTTTGCCCAAATATTTCAAGTTGTTTACCTCAAGATGGAGCGCCTACGCGTAGCCAAAGTGTATGCACATTCCAATAACACAACCTAACATTCCCCTATAAGCAGGTATGCACATACAATAACACACCCCTGGCATTCCATTCTCCCCTACATAAGCAGGTGTGCTGTGCGCTTTGCTGTGCGCTTTGCTGTGCGCTGTGATGATAGAAGTTCGTTACCCCTGCCACTTTATCGCTAATTAATGGTTTTTCACGTGACGCGTTTCAACAAATCACAGTGCGCGATTTTGAATAGTGGGTCGTGGGGGTAATAGAATTAAAAATAGAAACAAGGTGTAAAATGTTAACATTGTTGTGGCGATATATTATTTTATAGCCCGTGCCTTCTATTTTAATTTATTTATTTATTCAAAACTATGGTGTCATTCACCTCGAGTGAGATCACTCTCTCGTATCATTTCGATTAGACTATCGTTAAACGTCACAATGGTCTTTTGTGAACGAATGTCTTGTGTACGACGCAAACTGAGAATGAATTGTAGTCTGTGGCATTCACTCAGATGGTTAACATCTCTCCATAAACTCTCCGTGTGCGTCAAGATTTTAACACAACTTCTTAGTTTAGAGCGAGTACAATTCTCGCTAATTATTACTGGATAATGGAGTTTGTTCTACTCCTAGTTCTCTTGTTAGTTTTAATATAAAGTTTCATACCGAATGAAGAAGATGTAGTAAGTAATAAATATAACTTAATTAACAGTAAATTGGGTTTTGATTGTCTTCATGTTTGTGTGATAATACTCGTGCTTGGCTGATTCTAAAAGCCTAAATAAGTCCCTGGTTGAACCTCTGGTTCTATGAAGAACTTTATTTTAGCGCCCCTACTCAGGCCTATGATGAAGAGACGATGAACCGAATACCAATCTGAGGGACTAGTCGAGACGAGTGAACCAAGACGCATCTACCAAGCCGTGTGATTATTCCCTGGATTATTCGCCGGTTAAAATATATAGCGAGTCCTATTCCCAAAGTTCTTTATTAGAACATTGAAATCGAGAGCGTTTTGTACATTATGTATGTTATGTGGCAAGAAGTCAGAATTTTTTCTGAAAACAATAATTTTAGAAAATGTGGTTGTTTTTGACCAAGGAAATAGTTTTTGGAAACGAGACCACTTTGGGTGGGTAGAAAATGATTCCTCTATTCACAGCTTTTGAATTTTTCAAATCAACAAACTGCATGTCAAGTTATCATAGTTATTCAAAGAAATGTTTTGTAATTTTAGGGTGGGGGTAATTCTTCGGAACTCTGTATGTATAAAACCTTACAAGTTACAAGAAAAACATGGGGTCATGTGTTTTTTCGCTCGGCAAGAAACCTGGTTTCTCGAATGAAAAATAACAGGTTTCTCGATTAAAAACCCAAGGTTTTTTCATCGCGTTATCGGTTGCTAAATCGGCAAACAAAAATGAGTTTCCAATAAATCGAATTGCCGATTTAATAAATGCAAACTTAGTTTAACCAAGTTCTTCGAAAAGAAACGCTATTGTCTTTTTGAATTCGATAATGACCAGCTTTGTCAGTAATAAAGCAGTCCGAACACTTGGATTTTAGTTGAGTCCCACTTTTAGAAGTTAGTTGTGGCTGCGTCGGTTTGAAAAGTGTATTTAGTAGTTCCAATAAAGAAGTTCTGAAACAAACCGATTACATAAATGTGAATTTAATCCACACATTTATTTACGATATTTTACCCCTAGGGGTCTTTTTATCTTTTCAGTTTCTGGAGCTCTATTGTTCAGAAACGAAAACGCAAGGGATTATGTGAGTTGATCTGTAATTTGAATTCATTGAAGTTTGAAGTACCAGAGAAGATGAGAAAAGAGGAGATCGCTCGAACATATAATCCGATTACCCACAGTTAACCTCTATTCACTTTTCTTTGTTTGGGGTACTTAAAACACCACTTGAAACTTCCTTTGTGGTAATCTGTTCATCCGCCACACGCTAGTCTGATTTGGTAGTTCTCTCTAGTGGAGAAAATATTCCACACACGGAAGTACATCGTTAAAGTCCCAATTTTGCAGTCAAATCATGCTTTTTTTCTTTAAAAAAAATAATACTAACCAGGGTGACCATGATTTTTAAACGAGTGAAAAAGCATTATATATATCGCAACTGCCATTAAAAAAAATCAAAAAATTGTTAAGTTATGGAAAGTCAAGCATAATTAATTTTCCAGTCAAATTAATATAAGGTCAAAGGAAAAGAAATTTAAATGATAACTATTTGAATATTTGCGGCAGTTTACGGAAACTTAAAACCAGTGTAATCAGTAATTCAAACTCGTGTCAGTTTCTCCATATACTCCCGTTTTGTGTCCAAACGTGTCCAAAAATGCTATTTGGATCCAAAATGTGAGTCTTTTTCACAAGGATCTCGGGTCAAACTTAGCAGCCAGTCATGCCAAACAATACAGAAATTATAATTCGCGGTCAACTGACGTAACAAATTGATATCAGGGCATGCGTCGTTTAGAGCTAGACAGTCGTGACTCGCAAAGCCACTTATCGTATTAGTTGATCAATCGGATTAGATCATTGTTTCCATCAATAGGCGGATGCACACATTATTTATTTGATGTGGGCAGCGAGCGACCTCCTCTTTTATCATCTTCTCTGGAAGTACCAATCAGTTTAGTATTTCAATATAGGTGGATGCCTGCTGTCAATCAAGGCTGGATAAGACAAGATTATATTTAAAGAATTACACACATAGTGTGTGGAATACCGGTGTTTTTAGTGGTCTAGTGCCCCTCTCGCTTTTATGTCCTCTAATACCTATAATAGGCCTTTGATGAAGTTAAAGTGATTCACATTAATGTGACAAATTGCCAATTCGAATGAAAAGGTCCACTTTTTTCTGTAAAAAACGTTAAAAATCAGCCCTTAAATCACAAAAGGTCCACTTTTGAGCCGATCACACCCCAATAAATCATGGCTACGGGTCTGTGTTGCCCTTCCCTCCTGACTTTTTGTATCAATGTAACACACCCTATTTCAGTTCCTCCCTCCCCTCAGAATCAGTATCCCCCTCTCCCTCCCCGGCCCATTCTCTCTCTTCTTTTTCTAGTCTTTCCGTCTCTCCCTCTCCTCGCCTTTTCTATCGCCCCGTCCCCTCACTTGTTCAGTCAGTAAGTCAGTCTCAAGTATCTCCACCTCCCTCTTTGTGAAATTGATCATTTTGATCAATGCCTGACAAAAATCAGCTTCGCAAAAATAAACATTTAAAATAAACTCGAGTCTCGCATATAGGCCCAACCAATTATCAGATTACGAATGAATAGAATAAATTATCTCCGCTCCAATGCAATTCTTTTGTATTGCATTCAATATAACATGATGACCAAATTGCCACTTGCACGCATGGAGCTAATATAGAAAGGAGATAGATTACGTAACGCCTATTGTTCCTTTGTGCCTATTTGAGTTTCCGAAACGCTATTCATCGAGAGGTACCTTTTGTTTGAGACAAAAGGGCTTCCGCCATTAAATCGGTTACTGACCTGACAGCGTATTAACGCTATAATAGGCAGGCTACTGTCAATAAGTGATGAAACGAAAGTCACGTGAAAGCATCTACACAAGCGAGAGGTACCCTTTGATGTAATCCAACCCAAGGGTGTGATTGAGTTGTCGCATGCACACAAAACAGAGGTTCGCCTACAATACAAACCTATTGCAGCGCCCAAATTGGTTTGTGCGCTCATTTGATTATACTCAGTGAACACGCTTTGCTCTACCATTTCGCTACGGACAGTTCCACAGCGATATTTCACCTATTGACCACGTACCAAATTATTATTTCTTTACTGGACTCGAACCAAAGACTGCATTGTACCTTTTTTCAAGGTTGTACCAAGCACGGCCAAAGCATGTTCAAGAGACAATACCAGGCATTTATCATGAGGGCTACCATGCTGGTATCATGAATACTCGGATAAACTCTTTTGTTCATATTGCTAACAGAGTATTCTTGTGATGAGTTTATAAAAAATCGCTCTAGGAACTTTAGAGTTTAATTGCTTACCATGGGGGTATAGTTACATTCCATGCTATTATTCGGTATTTAACTGCAAACTGAAACTCGCTTTTATAAACCTCTACCTGTTTAAGTATGTCTGTGAGTTGTAATACATCCGATCGCATGCCGAGGCGTTGAATATGTAGTAAAAGGCAGGTCCGATAAAATCCGAAGATATGACCAAATTGATGGTTAAAGGCGGAAAAATCCGCCAAAAGGCGGAAGATGCCATATGCTTGTATCTGTGCATTGTACTTGCACCCTAGAAAACTTCCAAAATTCTCAACAAAACAAAAATATTGTAAAATTGGAATACAAAATGTCATCATCATATTGGCCTTTGATGACAATTTTATCAAAATAGCCCTTCGGAAATTGCTTGAATCTATTCAAATATCAATCCATTTATTTTCTACAATACAGTATTGTATTCTTGGGAATATGAGAGTTGTAAAATGATCTTCTACATGCCGGGTTTTGTTTTGAAATTTGTTGTACGGATAGTTTTTCATAGTTCAGTTATCGGGATGTTTCGGAAACGCCTCAAAATATCGCCGTCAAACATTCCCGTATATCAAGAGATGGCGCTATTTTTTGGGTAGGGAAATATCACTGTGAGTTCAGCAGCATAGGCAAAGCACAGATATTAGAACACATATCTGTGGGCAAAGTGTGCGCTCTGTGTGGCGGATATAAGAATCTACACAATGTTTGCCAATAGGCCTACATATAAGGATTTGAAGTAATTATGATATCGCTCCTACTGTAGTATTTTTAAGGACATTAGCCGCGGTCCACATCATGTTTTATCATAATAGGCCTACCATAATAATTTACATAAGCACCGCGTATATAGGACTGGCAAGCGAGTCTACCCTGGACCTCAAATGTGATATATTTGCTAATAACTCGAGAAGCATATAGCCATACTATTTCTGAATCAATCAATAAAGCAAAGGAAATAATACTTGTAGGCCTATTAAATATTAAATATTAAATATAATTGCGGATCCCGGTTGCGGACCAACCGATGCAGCTCGATACGCCCAATGTATGAATAAAAGCACCTAACAATAAAGTCGCCCAATTGAACAATAATAATAATAATAATAAAACAGCATTTATATAGCGCATTGTGAATCGCAGATTCCTCAATCATGTCAATGCGCTTTACAGTAAAAACGAATTAATCACAAAATAATAATACATCGAGATATAATGAAATCAGTATAAAAATTAAAAAGCCTTAAAAATACTACACCTATACATCAACAAGCATAATAAAACATATCTTTTAAAAGCCAGACCAGCTGTGAATACAATTATTAATTACAGAATTAAATAGCATATTTACTAGTACAGAATTGCACAACATGATAAAATAGCACAACATTCATAAATAACAAAATAAATAAATTTCAGAAAAATAGTTAGACGGCAAGACTGAGTGCACCCAGCCACTTCCCACACGGAGAAGCGACTGCGTGCAGACACATCACGAGAGATGTGAGATCCACCGACCTGAATCAAAAGGGCAGGTCGATGCACCTCACATGGAACAAAAGCAGAAAACTAAATATAAAAATAACAAAGCATCACTATCATTCAGCCAATAATAATAATAATCAATACAGTACAAATAAATAGTACAAATAAATAGATGGCCAGACTGAGTGCACCCAGTCCCTTCCCAACCAGGAAGTGACTGCGTGCACACAGATCAAAAACAATGTGAGACCCACTGACATGGCTCATGGGAGCCAGTCAGTGCACCTCACATGGAGCGAGAGCCAGAAACAAAGTATAGTTCAATACAAACCAGGAATACATCATAACATAACATAACATAACAGAAAACCTTTGGTGCGCTGTTCCTTATGACAAGCTCGTAGCGCTTACAAAGTAAAAATAAAAACATCTTAAGGTACACAAAGCAAAACCTTAAGTAAATAACATTATAGAGCACAAACCTTAAATTTACATAATACAAGTCATAAAATATAAAGATCAACAAAGTAAAACACATCATGGAAAAAGATTCTCTTATTGTGATGGATTCTCTTATTGTGATAGGAAGTTTATTCCATTCCCGTGAAGCACATAAAGTAAATGTCCTGTCGCCTGCTCTAAGGTGAGCCTAATTGGGGTAATCCAAACGAAGGAAATCATTGACGGATCTGAGATTACGGGTTGGATGATAAATATGAAGACAAGTATTCAGATAATCTGGTGCTAAGTGGTTTAGAGTCTTGTAGACGTAGAGGAGCAGTTTGTAGATAATACGCTGTTGGACAGGAAGCCAATGAAGAGCAGACAACAATGGTTGCGAATCGTGCTTGCGAGGTACATTAAAAACAAGTCGAGCTGCCCAGTTTTGAAGACGTTGAAGACGAAGGATGATTACAAGTATCTTTATCAATATGATTACAAGTATCTTTATCAATATATTTCCGTATTCTAGTTAAATTACGTAGATGAAATGTAGTTGTTTTGCATAAATTAGTGATGTGCGTTGTCATAGACATATTTGTATCAAAAAATGAACCAAGATTACGAATTGACTCTGATGGCAAGATGGTTGAATCTCCCATTTCGAGCGAAACATTGTTGATAAAGCGTGTGTTATGAGGAGACGATGCAATGAAAAATTCAGTTTTATCATTGTTGAGTTGTAATTTGTTTTGGATCATCCAAGTTTTGATTTCATATATACAGTTGTGAAGTTTTGCAATAGCATTATCTAATTCACCAGGTATCTTAGGATTACAGGAGACGTAGAGTTGAATCATATTTCAACAAGCATAAATTAATACAGTACACACAATTAATAATCACATACATGGCCAGACTGAGTGCACCCAGCCCCTTCCCAACCAGGAAGTGACTGCGTGCACACAGACCAAAACAATGTGAGACCCACTGATGTGGCTCCAGGGAGCCAGTCAGTGCACCTCACATGGAGCTGTGGCCAAAAACAAAGTATAAATTCAATATAAATCATGAACATGTATGATATCAAGCATAATTTACTGTAAATACATTACACAAAAACCTCATACGTGTAGATGGCCCGACTGAGTGCACCCAGCCCCTTCCCAACCAGGAAGTGACTGCGAGCACACAGACCAAAACAATGTGAGACCCACTGACATGGATCCAAGGAGCCAGTCAGTGCACCTCACATGGAGCTGGGGCCAAAACAAAGACTAATTCAATATAAATCATGAACATGTTTGATATCAAGCAAAAATTTTACTGTAATTAACACTGTCATAAATAAATACATTTCACAAATACCTCATAGATGGCTCGACTGAGTGCACCCAGCCCCTTCCCAACCAGAAAGTGACTGCGAGCACACAGACCAAACAATGTGAGACCCACCGACATGGTTCCAGGGAGCCAGTCAGTGCACCTCACATCCATGGAGCAAGAGCCAGAAATTCAATACAAGTAAAATAATCATGATCATTAATGAAAAATAACACAGTCGTTAGACCACATGTCATTAAACAGGTACGTCTTTAGCATAGATTTGAAACTAAGTACAGTCTTTGCACATTTGATTGTCATAGGCAGTTCATTCCATAGTCTTGGTGCAGATGCTGAAAACGATCTATCCCCGTATGATGTGGATGTTTTCACTGGTTCCAACAAGAATTTAGTACCGGACCTTAGCGAACGCATGGGCTTGTATTCAGTCAGTAATTCCGAGATGTAATTCGGCGCAAGCCCATGAAGTGACTTGTAAGTCAGGAGCAGGATCTTGAACATAATTCGCTTCCGAACTAGCAGCCAGTGTAACTCTTGTAATACCGGGGAGATGTGATGTCGTTTCTTCACCAGAGCAACCATTCTCGCTGCAGCGTTTTGAACCTGCTGAAGTTTATCAAGCTCGCGTTCTGGTAAGCCGAATAACAGTCCGTTACAACAGTCCAAGCGTGATGAAATGAATGCATGTACAAGCTTTGCCGCTGTTACTTGATCCAAGTACTTGCGAATCTGACCGATCTTATATAGTGCAAAGTTCGCAGCTCGACAGATGTTGTTCACATGCTTGATCATGGTGAGATTGCTGTCAAGGATTACTCCCAGATTCCGAGCAGAAGACACAATGTTTACTTGCTCTGAACCGATCTACATTGCCTGAACTGGTGATGAACTCCTTAGGAACTTAGATGTGATATGCAGAATCTCTGTCTTCCCACCAATCAGTTTCAGCCTGTTTGCTGTCATCCAGGATTTAACCTGAAGCACACACTGCTCGAGTTGTGAAATCGCGGCAGTTCTTTCAGAAGGGTTGAAGACCATGTATAGTTGAGTGTCGTCTGCATACACCATCAACTCAATTCCATCAAATGATCTAATAACGTCCTCCAGTGGTGCAGTATACATTGAGAAACATACTGGCCCAAGTACGGAGCCTTGTGGGACACCATCATGGAGGGGAGAATGTCCAGACTGGATTCCATCAATGACCACTGATTGTGTACGGTCAGAGAGATATGACTGGAACCAACGAAGTGCGGTACCATTCACCCCGTACCGGTTTGACAATCTTTGCAGGAGGATATCGTGGTTAATGGTATCAACAGCGGCTGTTAGATCTAATAAAACAAGCGCAACTTCCCCGTGTACATCAGCTGCACGAAGAATGTCGTTTGAAACACGTAATAGGGCGGTTTCGGTTGAATGGTGCTTGCGATACGCAGACTGTCGTTCGCCTTGTAGGTTGTGCGTGTCAAGGTGATTATTTAGTTGCAACTGCTCTTTCAGTGATCTTAGACATGAAGGACAGATTTGATACCGGGCGGTAGTTTGTTAAACACTCCGGATCAAGCGTTGGCTTCTTAATCAGTGGAGTCAACCGGGCTTCTTTGAAACAACTAGGAACCTCGCCAGATGTTATCGAACAGTTCACAATATCGCAGATAGTAGGCAACAGTTCATCTAGACACCTCTTTACCAGCCAGGATGGAATTGGGTCAAGAGGGCAAGACTTAGACTTGGAGTCCATGATGATTTTGCGTATCGCATCGTGTGACACCTCCTGAAATTCGCAGAATTGGGGAACGTTTCTTTTAACATCCTGTACTGGAGTTGCGTCACAAAGACTGTCCAATTCTTTCTTCACTTTCTCAATTTTGCCTGTGAAGAAGGTGGCAAAATCACATGCAAGATCATGAGCAGAGTCGTGAACTGGAAGAACTTTAGCTGGTTTAGCGCTAGAGAGCTTGTCGATGAAATGGAACAATTTGCCCTGCTCACAGTCACTAACTTGAGCTCTGTGGTAATTGGTCTTAGTTTTCTCAAGCTCCTCCTTGTACTCTGTGCATTTTTCTTGGTACAGCTGTTTGTGCACTTCAAGTCCAGATGATGTCCACTTACGCTCAAGACGGCGTTTCTCTCGCTTTTTCTCACGCAACATGTCGTTATACCATGGCGCATGTGGTCTGAGGGTAATAGATCGTGTCACAACAGCTGTAGGTGTCGATCGCACGACTTCATGAATATTGATTGGCAACATTTTCCAATATGCCAGCGCTCAAATCGGACACAATAGAACAATAGACCCTTCAGTGCGTTGCTTGCACGCCTCATTTGGGAGATATTTGGTTGTTTCAGACAACGCCTTGCATGGTCTATTGTTCTATTGTGTCCTGTTTGAGCGCTGACATATTGGAAAATGTTGACAATCAATATTCATGAGAGTGTACATTCAACGTCCAATTTTCGAAATTGGGTGACCTTTGCTTGGTAAAGGCATTGACATCATCGAATGGCTGCCTATAGTGCTGTTAGTGTTAGGCCTATGTGGGGGGGGTAGCTATGATTAGTTTCTATAATAATTATTATAATTTATTTGTCATTCCTTTCTTTTATTTTCTCTGTACTTATTCTTTCCTTGCTATAGTATTACTCCTTCTTCTTTTCTCCCTTCCCTTCTCCATCCCCTCTTACTTTTTGTCCCCTCTCATTCCTATCCTTTTCCTTACCTTTCTATATATTTACTTCTATTTATTTATTTATTTATTTATTTATTTATTTATTTATTTATTTATTTATTTCTCTTCATTTCTTCTTCTTTCTCTCTTCCTCCAGTCCCCTCTCATTCTTCATATCCCCTCCTCCACCTCTTCCTCCCTCATCCCCTCCCAAGACCTCTCACAGAAGAGCTGCCCACCCCCCTTCGGTACGCCACTTTTTTATGCCAATCTCCTTCTTAAAATAAAATAAAATGTCTATTTGTGAAACAACTTTTATATAGGCCTATACCGGTACTCATTATATGTTACATGTATACGTAGCTATTACCATTATACAGTACTATATGTGACCGTCCACGGCGAATGAGCCGTAAATTCCTCCCCGGTCAATTTTGTTTTATTTCGTGTTTAAAAATAAACATCATAAACTTAAAAATGGTATATCATTTGACTTCAAACGATATCCAGAAGCGGAGTTATGGTTAGTTAAACTTTGGTCCTTATAGCTTTTTTCGTTTCTATGTGTGTCTCTTTTTCCACATTGCTGGCAATAAATATCAAACAGTCATAATTGGCGGTCATTTCAAATCATCCCCAAGTCAACGAGGTTTAAGAAGGTTCTCTCATTGTTAATTGTTGGTTATGCATACCTATACAAAATACAATGCCTGGTAACCCACCACTTGAAAAGGATTTAGCAAAAGCAAACAAAGACCAGAGCTATTAAAAGTTCTATAGCCATCTAAGGTAGAAGCTTATTATCCACTTCAATAATAGGATTATTGATTGGTGTTGTGACTATCAAAATAAGACAGATGTCGCGCCAGCTTAAGTGACCGATGAATACGACCTTCGTACACATTTTACACCATAACTCAGAATACAATTTAGGGAATTTACGGCTCGTTTGTGCTGCCGGGTCACATATACATGCGGACATGGCAGTCTTAGCGCATTCAATTTATTTAAATGAAGCACCTAAAATCAGTGGGTGACAACGAACTGTACATCGGCGGCTAATGTGTGCCTTTTGTGTTCACGGCTACTCAATCACACCCTTGGGTTGTATGGTAACAAAAGGTACTTTTCGTTCCAGTAGGCGCTTTCACTCGACTTTCGAACAAAAGGTACCTTTCGATGAATAGCTTGTCGGAAATCAAATCGGCACAAGGGTTCAATGCGTTACGCAATCTATTGCTTCTCCATCTTTAATAGCTCCATGGTTTCAGACGTCATTTCATCGCCAATAGAGAGTTTGCGAAATGAAGTTTGAAAATTTACTTCAACTGGAACGGCAACTTCAGAAATATCGATTGGATTTCAAATTTACTCCAACGCGAACGTATGATTGGTTACTGCGCCAACATCGTCGTGTCGCTTAAACTCGGGACATGTGTATCAACGTGCGTTCAAAAGAAGAGCATGTGTAAGAGCTTTTAACCGACTACATCAAAATGTATCTCTTTTGTTTAGTCACTTGGTTATTAGTCCGACGTCAAGACAAAAGACTCTATCTCAGGCGCTTCGTTTGAATAAACATAAATGAACTCGCGATAACCACTCAACGAGGATTATGTCAGGACCCAGCGCTAATCTCCTTATCACATTATTTTGAAACTAGCTATACGTTTCAATTAATATTCTTACGATAGTCATAGGCCTATATATTATTTAATAAAGGCTCGTCAGCTTTGTCAATTTCATATTCCAATTAACTACGCAAAGCCTAATGAAATATCTATTCTTTATTACTTCCTCCGGTTTCTTTCCCTCCTTCTCAATCTCTCTCCCCTTCCCCTCCTGTTTCCCATCTCCGACCTTCTCCATATTCCCCCCTCCCTCTACTCTCTATCTGTACTCCCTGTCTCCAACTTGACCCCCTACTATAATACCCACTCGCACTCCTGTTTCCCCATCCCCAGTGACGTTGTCAGGGTTTTTCTGTTAGGAGGGCGTGGGGGCGATTCTCAAAGGAAAACATTTTTACAAAAATGGGCAAAATATGGCAGAAAAAGGCCTTAAAGCGTAAACTATCACGGCGGCCAGCATCCAACAGGGAAGGGTCAAGAAGGAAGACAAGATGTGCCATGGGGAGCTCCGGAGCTGCCCCCTGGCTACCGTCAACTTCAATACCCTCCCTTTCCTACTCCCTACCCCTCTCTTACCAGGCACAACCTATGACATGTTATATTTAAAAATGTTATGCACCTACTTTACTCTTCCAGAAGAATGGCACAGTGCTTGCTGAAGTAAAACCAGGCCATTTTTACGGGAACTTAATCCCCTTGAAGTGGAAGTCATGACAAAACTTCGTTTCGCAAACTGATTTGGTATACGTGATGAGCACACACAAAACTATATACCAAGCGTGACGTTTGGAACAAAAATTTATTTTAATTTAATTTATTCAGTAATTTTCAGCAACATGTGCCACGTTTTTTACCCAAACCAAATAAGATTTCCAATAATTGGTCTATTAACTAGATAATACATAAGAGGTAATTGTGAAGTCTATGAGGAAATATGCAAAACTATTGTTCTTAAAATGACATATTTTCATCATAATTTACGGCACACTATAGTTTCTCGCGTTAACTTCTACTTCCAGCGGCTTTAATGGCACAGTGGTTTTGAATACATTATCCTCTATAATCCTTTAGACGTTAAAGTTTGTGGTTTCAAACTTCATCGCAATTTCTCTAATATAACTTATAACTTGGCAACTTGGTTAGTATTCAAAGCTCAGTCGGTTAGTATTCAAATCTGTCGGTTATCCCCTCTTTCTCTAGCATGTTTGTCATACCATTTTTTCATTTTGACCCGACCCCAAGGATTATAGTGTAGATTATAGATGTATTATGCCTGTTACACTGTTTATGAAACACCAAGAACAGATGCCCTCCTTTAGGGGCTGTGCAATCATTATGTGTACCCTCGGGGTGGTGAATTCTCAAAAAGGTCCGCCAAAAATCGCTTGCGCCCCCCTGCCTCACTTTGCCTCACCCCTTTTGACGTACCAGAAACCTTTGCCCTCCCCCCTTTGACGTGCCAAAAAATGGTTAGCAGACTAAATGCTTGTAGACCAAATAGACCAAATGGGTAATAGACCAAATGGCTATTAGACTTATTGGTAATAAACCAAATGGGTATTATACTAAATGGTTGTTAGACTAAATGGTTTTAGACTTATTGGTTACTAGACTAAATGGTCATCGGACCAAATGGTTATCGGACCAAACGGTTATGGGACCAAATGATTATTGGACGTAGTGGATATAGTCCTAATGGGTTTAGACGAAATGGATGTAGACCAAATGTATATTAGACAAAATGGTATTAGACCAAATGGCAAATTCCCTGTATGACGCGCAGGGATTTATCAATGAAAATAACTAAGTCTTCAAATTTTCATACTTCGGTCTGCATGGACAAGAATGGAAATCGTGTCTGAAATTTTATTATTAAAAAATCTACATTATGAAGAACATTATGAATAAAATATAAAAAATAATAAAAAACAATATGACTAATGACAATGATACAGTGTGACTAATGGTTCCTTTTATGAAGAACATTATGAATAAAATATAAAAAATAATAAAAAACAATATGACTAATGACAATGATACAGTGTGACTAATGGTTCCTTTTATTACAGTGCTACGAAACACTAATAAAGCTAGCGGTACTCCGAAGCACTAATTATGATGTTATGACTAATTGTGATGTTATCAATGTTAAAAATATTGTCTGATAGTTTTAGACCGGAATATAACTGGCATCTTGTATTTTTTGAGACATTTGTCAAGGTAATTCCTACTCTCATCATTGTAAATAATATTTTTAAAGGCCGATATCTCAAACCGGCGTTGTGAAGCAAAATATCTCTATATTTAAGATATGTAAAAACCTCAAAATTGATAACCTGTCCAAAAAAGTGTCTCCTTTTGACATGACACGTCACATATGTCTATTCGTATGTATTATTTGTAGACCAAGGTTATTAACTATATGTTTGAATTTCTTATACAGGGTGTCCCACTAAAAAGAGGCCTCTCATTGCGCACTCTTTTTCTCCTATTTCTGAAAAGTTGTTCAAATGTATTTTGGTATGTACAGAAACCTTAAATCGTTAGCTTTAATAAACCAAAACAATTATTTCAATCGGTTCACATTTTGTGAAGATGTGCCCTCTTTGAGAAATGTACCCGTTTTTCACTCTGTCCACGGATGAGGTTTGGCTACATCAAAGATTTAAAAGAAACACACGCTTAATGACATGGATAGATAATAGCATTAGGCTTGGGAAAGCATTCACTATAAGCGAGGATCACCAGCTAGCTTCAAACATCTTCGCAACCCCGTATAACTGCTGCATTCGCAAGTATCCGGTTCACAAGGATGGTACGCAACGCAATTGATGCAATGAGGACATGGGCTGAAACCTTTATTCGTCAAGGAGGCAACCAGGTAGAGGGCAGAGCAGCACAGTAAACTCACTTCAAAAGAACCAAAGACAAACTAAACAGCCCTTTTCAGGGCTACCTTTTATTCCAAAAAGAGAAATGACTTTCATGTTGTCAATAAAAAGAAAGCAAGAAACAATAAAGTAAGAAAGTAAGAAACATAATATAACAAAAAGGCATAAAATAACCCTTAACAAAATCCATAACTCATAAGCCAACTGGTAAAGCCCATTCCCTAAAATAAAGTTATTTTATAAAGTTATCATCGAGGAATGTTTTATATTCATGCATGGTATATGCACTTAAAAAGGCATATCTTCAAAAGTTATGAACCGATTGAAATAATTGTTTCGGTTTATTAAAGCTAACGGGTACAGGCTTCTTTACATACCAACATATACTTGATCCGCTTTTCTCTGAAATAGGAGAAAAAGAGGGCGCAATGAGGGGCCTCTTTTTTTGGGACACCCTGTATATTCTAAAATAATTCTAATATTCTAATATAATTAATGAATAATTAAGTTGTCGTAGATTGTCAAATTACAACAACAGCTTTGAATTATAATAAAACAGTGATTATAGTGCACTACGCACATGCACAACGCCTAGACGTTGATCCACGAGCCTCAGCACACTTTACAGGACGTTGCTGACCACTACGGCCCCATATCATTAAAATACCATAAACCTTTTACCATCAACTCAGGGACTTTGCGGCTTCAGAGCGCAAACCCTAGACATTCCACAATTGACATTCGGACGAGTTTCGTTCGGGTTACAACGGGCCAATAAGCAGAAAGTTCCTTGTCCAGGGGAATTTCAAGCTAACTCAATTTTTCCACGAGAACGTACCAAACTACCGCCATTGTTCGAACCCGTAACCTCTCGCACCATAGTCGAACGCCTTATCGATTGAGCCAACTTGATTAATTGTATCCAGGTTGGTGGATGATGATGGTCCTGGTGTGACTTATGGTAATGATGATAATGATGATGATGTGCATGATAATGTTGATGACAACAATTAAGACGATGATGATGATGATGATGATGATGATATTGTTGTTGTTGTTGTTGTTGATGATGATGATGATGATGATGATGATGATGATGATGATAATGATGATAATGATGATGATGATGATGATGATGATGATGATGATAAGGAGGATTTGTTTTAAATAGTAAACCTACCTGACAAAAGAAAAAGCAGTCGGCCTCTCTCTATTAACCAATACATATTGCAAAGTGTAGAATGTGTGCAGTTCACATCTTGAAGCTGCGAACATTATTATTTAAAAACAATAGTATATGTGTAAAACATGTGTCGGCTACACATATTACAGAGTGAAATGCAATAAGAGGGGACCATGGTAACGATGATTTATAATTATGAAAAACGTGCAAAACCTGCAAAAGATTATAGCAACCATGTTAGTTGTGTTCGTTTTAATAACTTTAATAATAATTTTAATGAAATAATGCTTATTGCCGGGGTCATCGGACTCATGCGTGTATGAGTTGTTTACTGTTTGAAAATCATTCACCTGTGAAATTGACACAAAAGGCTGATTGGACATGCTCATTTACATAACAAATACACTAGTTTTGGAGGGAACTTTAAAATTTAAAATGCCTTGCGTGCGTTCTTGTCATTCATGTTAGAGACACGTGTAAGTACTTTGAGGTGATTCTTGCTGTTCAAAATGCGGCAGTTTACAAAGGAGGAACGAATTTTCATCGAGGAGGAAATTTCAAGAACCGGAAAGGTGCGCTCTGTCCTGAATGCATGGCCGAACCAGTTTCCGAATACCAGACTTCCTAGTCGCCGACACATCTATAATATTAAACAAAAGTTTCACTTACATGGAACTGTTCTCAATCGGAACAAATCTAACAGTGGGAGACCACGAACAGGAAGATCAGCCAATCACATTGCCGATGTTAGAAGGGATTTGCAAGCTAACCCAAGATTGAGTACTCGACGGAACAATTGTCCCCATATTCCAAGGACAACGTTCAGACGAATCATCACTCATGATATCGAATGGCACCCTTACAAGATCCTTAAGCGTCATGGACTGCAACCAGGAGATCCAAATCGGCGACTTCAGTTTTGTAACTGGTTAGTTAACAGAGCACGTCGCTTTCTTGATACCGCTGTTGTTGTTGACGAGGCAAATGGACGGGTCTGTCTCTTCTCAAAACGTACGGATGTATGCACCGAAAGGCAATCCTCCGAGAGACTTTGCTTTTAACGTTCCACATGACAAACGCAAAGTTAGTGTTCTCGCAGCCGTCACAGGAAACAACCGGTTGATAGGATCGATATTCGTTGACCAGAACATAAATGGAAACGTTTACCTCGACATAATCAATGATCAACTAGAGCCTCAACTGGTCCAAATATTTGGACAGCAAGCGAACGGGGCCATCCGCAGGGCGTGGTTCTTTCAAGACGGAGCGCCAGCCCACCATCTTATCGCTGTTAGAGACAGATTGCAGGAGTTGTTTCCGCATCGTGTTGTCGGCCATGGACATCATGTGGAGTGGCCTCCGAGGAGTCCTGATCTGACACCTTTGGACTTCTGGCTGTGGGGTGATGTCAAGGCGTATGTGTATGCCGAAGGTCCGCAAAGGAATTTGCGGGAGCTGAGGAGACGTATTACAGATGCGTTCACAAGGATCCGACGCACCAGGGTTACTTCAAGAGCAGTTCACCATATGTACGATCGTGCGATGATTTGTATTCGCGAGCAAGGAGGCCACGTTGAAGGACGATAAGAACACTTTAAAGACAGAAGCATTTTCACTGTGGCATGCAAAAATACGTGACTTTATGATAAGCAGTAATGAAGAACAGAACTATTTTTATCAGAGTCAAATATGATTTTACTTGTATTCTTACTTTTCTAGTGCAATATTTTTAATTTCATGACAATTTGAGACAAATAACTCGTTTCCATTGAAGCACTGCTACGGTTTACATGTGTCTATATGAAGAAATAATTTCCGAAGAGAAAGAGAGACATTCCTGACAGCTATTTATAAATTTATCTTGTTATATCTCTATATAAGATTTATGTTATAGTGCAATAACCATCATGAAGACTCGGGTATAAAATTATGCACATTATCTAGAATGCGACTGCAAACAAACGTTAACTGCGCAGATTATTTAAAGCTACTGTTACATATTCTGTTCAACTGGAAGGCTACATATTCTGTTTGAAAAAGAAATATTTATTTAAATATGGTTAATTTACAAGAGAAATATTGACAGAACTTTCATGCGTACTGTCATTTTTCTTCCTTTGTTCCTAATCCATTGTGGTGTGAACCAGCGACCACCATATATCGCGTGATCATCCGCTCCATTTGACTTACTTGTGTGCAAAGTGGTTTTTGACCCCCTTGCTTCAAATGGCCGCCATTTTGTAATTAGACCATGGATGTTAATGCCCTTTTCAGCAATGACAGTCCAGACATAGAGGTTTACAACTATGTTCAACTTATTTCAATATGTGTTTGCACTTTTGAGAAATAAGCCATCAAAAAAGTGTGAACTTTTAATGGCCCACCCTGTAGTTTAAAGTTACGTATAGTTTCTTAGGGTTTTATAATGTTTAATACATGTTCCAGGGTGACAACATCATGAAAGGTTGTGAAAGATTTGTTTTGGCCCCTGAACATGTATAAAACATTACCAAACTCTACGAAACTATACGCAACTTTAGTGTATACATGTTGAGGGGCCAAGTGGACTTACGGTCTTCTTGCTCTCAGGTCTTCAAATGTGCTAAAGCTTGTGGTTCAATGACAATTTTCAATGGAAAATGGCTAATTTCGGGCAATTTCTTTTCATATTCAGAACTCTTGCATTTTAACGCCACCAATATCAGGTGAAACTAGATGATTTAGATGCCAAATGATCAAAAACTCAACAAAATTGGCACAAAATGCTAATTGAGCAAGGTACATATGTAATGCATTAGTTTTCGAGAGGGGGTTATACAAGTTATTTTTTATGTATTGTATGTCACTGGTATGTATGGTCTTTTCAAAAATATAATGTCCATCTGAAACGTGTGTGTGGACGTGTAAAATTTCTAAATGAACACTTACCTGGAGGTTGGAGACAATAAACTGTGGTCTTTCCATCTTGGAGGAAGCCAAAAAAAATCCCCCGCTGATTATATATCAATTTGTAAACGCTCTTTAGCAAAGCCATAGTTCATTGAATTTACAACCGTATGACAAAACAGGCGAAATCAGTAACTTTTTGCACAAGATGTGGAATTTAAAGATAATTGGCCATTGCTCATTCTAATGAAGCTTGTATATGACCAATATACGTGTGTTCTTTCATTTAATGACATAAAATTTGAAAAATATTGTAAGGAACACTTTAGGTTTTGACTTTTGAAACCTACATTTTGTTCAAAAAATGTGCTTGGAAGGTAGTTTTCAACAGATTTACCACATTCGCGTTGCTATAACATTAAGAGAATCGTTTTTGTAGTCAAACCTTTTCATATGTCTCACTCAGTACGTTACTGACCAGCGTCTATTGTTATGCATAGTCGCTCGATACAATCATGTTGAAATCAGCACAATTCAGAGACACCCTCCACAAAAACGATACAATAGATTGGTCTTACAATATTACATCAGTAATTATAGTTGTCCAACAAAGCCGTAGCTGCGCGAGGGTGGGAAACAACCCCCAAATGCCGATCCGAAAAAAGTCACTTTTTGTCCACGGAGTGAACTTCTAATGCCACTTCCACCCACATCTCACATGCTCAGTTTATCATTTACATACCATGTGTCTTGAATAGTTATTGTAGCCCACAACCCTGTTGTTAAGAGGCTACGAAATAATTCCTAATATCGTATACCCTCGTTTGTATGGCTTTTTCTAATCATGCCCAACATAACAAGGACTATTTTAATCTTGCAATGAGACTGTACAGTGTATGAAAAAAAAAATTAGCCTTGTTTTCTAATCAGGGGCGTATACAGGAATTCATAGACCGAGGGCGCAAATTAGGTTTTGTATGCAGTAAATATGGCCGCGATGTACAGGGGGGGTCTAGGGTGCCCCCCACAGATGTCGAAATATTTTGAAATATGAAGGCCTTATTGAAGCCATTTGGTGCACCCGTTTTACACTGTTATTGCTTTCAACAAAAGTGTACGGGTGTCCGAAACTGCTACTTTTTCCATGAATGACATTTAATGTTTCCATGTTTCCACTCGCATTTCACGCATTAATAGTGTTTTTGACACAATCTTCATATTGCTTTAAGATCACACGCAGAACATGCCCTAAAATAACCATACTGAGGCATATATATGATCAATCCTGCTCTGCGGTTTTAAACTTGAACCTACTCAACATCTTTACTTATAATTGCAGCTCCTCCATCATGTCCATCTGGGTTTTTTTTTGGTTTTTTTAGGGGGGGGGGGTGTTTTTCTGTTATGGTTGTGTTTTTAAGGGATCTAAAATGAGCGTTTATTGCGTTTCGACAGTATTTTTTGTGCGACATGAGAGCACCTCAGACCTATCGAATTGCATTCTGAATACGAAGCATGTCTTTCTGATATCAAATAATTTTCATTTTTTGAAAATCACAATATAATACAAATTTTATGACAAATTATAAAAATTTGATATTTTTCACATTTTTGATATATAACAGTCCTCGAAGTGAATTATATAAATCTAATGATATATTCTTAAAGTGTATGTAGCAGGGAGGAAAAAGCCGACGGTCAAGTGAAAATTTTGACCTTTCATATTGAAGATATGGATTTTTTCCCAAAAAGACCTAATTTTTTTGGTGTTTTGGGAAAAAAAATCCATATCTTCAATACGAAAGGTCAAAATTTTCAATTGATCGTCGGCTTTTCATCCCACCTACATACACTTTAAGTATAAATCATCAGATTTATAAAGTTCACTCAAGTACTGTTAAATATCAAAATATCAATTTTAATGATTTGCCATAAAATGTGTATTAAATTGCAAATTTCCAAAATCAAAATTATTTGATATCAGAATGACATTCTTCGTATTCAGAATGCAATTCGATATGTCTGATGTGCTCTAATGTCCCAAAATAAATACCGTCCAAATGTTCATACCCCAGCCCTTAATGATGGAAAATAAATGAAATTTTCTCCTCTGCAATCTCCAAAAGCTGTGACACTTGTTCAATTATGCGAAAGGAACATCCATTATTTCCACAAGGATTCCTAGAGGGTAGTTTACATTTGCATCGTACAAACTTAAGCAAGCTTTGTGGTGCTGCATCTTCTAGTGCTAGTACGGTGTCAGAGTGTTTCCAACCCCATTGCTTTGGATCCAAGTTATTGTTTGAGACCTGCAAAAGAAATCGCAGACTGAAAATATGCTGCTCTTTCAGTAGGTGGAAGCTTCTGTGGATCAAGTGATGCTTTATTTGGTGATACCATCGCCATGAACGCTATTGGGCTGTGGCCACATCCTTCCCCAACCTGAACCCCACAAAAAGTGGACCCAAAAAGGAAACTTTTATGTCTGTTAATGCTACAATATACATGTGCCATACCTTTCCTTCTTGTTTCTTGTTCCCTCCTTCTGTAAATGTAGGATTTTGTCAGATCCGGAAACTATTCTTTTCGTATACAACTGCTCAGTGCCTTATTTTAGCTAATTGTGAGTTGTTCGATTCTGTCTTCCCTACAAAAATCCAATTCTTGGTACAGCCTGAAGACGGAAATATTGCATCTAAGGACTAAGGGTTTAAAGGGCTCAAGTAAGTCAAGTCAAGTCAAGTCAACTCGGACTGTCAAACACCTCGAGGCTCTGTATTATTTAACAGGGGTATACATAAAGAGTTCAGCTTTTTTGGTTTTGATTTCCAGTTTTTTAACACTTGTTCTATACAAAAATTTAGTATATTCCCAAATTATATAGCTTTCTACTAGCTGTTTTCATGCTTTTTTTTGTTTTTCATCTCTTTTTATGTGTGGTGACTAACACCCTCAGTCAGCCTTATAATTAAAATTCTTCTGTAGATGGTAGTCGCATATCGCATGGCACAGTTTGGACATTGCATAGAAGATAATCAAGGATTTTGATCTGAAGCTGCGGTTAAAAGGGAAGACAAACTATTTTATTTCATAGAGCTAATGGGGGTTCTGTCTTCTCTTAGAACCCCAAAATGCTGCCTTAGATAGTTAGGTGTCCTTAAAGAAAATGGATTTTGTATATATGCAAAGCAGACACCAGCCCATCGATCCAACGAGCCAAGTCATGGTCAAGATTTGGTCGGCCATGACGGGTCCCTGCATGCACCAAACTGGTGTAGTGACTGCCCAATTGGGTGGATTATTAAAGCCGCTTAAAATTCGATGTTAGATTCTTTTGTGTTGTACACTGTCATTATTCTTTTGTCTACGTGTAACACAGGTGATAGAATGCAGTTTAAAATACCCTCCAAGGCCGCATCATTTCACCCAACTTTGGCAGCCATTGAGGTGTAGGAATGCGTGAAATTGGTTTCGTCTATAGTATCACCACTAGTCACTTTTCCCCATGCAGGGAAGAACTATTAACCCAACTCTTCCCTGTTTTATGCTAAAACGTTCCCTTGATTCCCTCCAAATAAATATTTTTGGAAGGATATAAGTAAACGCCAAAGAACTGACTACATGTATGGTAATGATATACCCATATGGATTATAATTCTTCCCCATATGACACTTGATGAATTCACCTATCTTGAAGAGCAGTCATTCAGGCTGAAAATGCATCAATGACCATGTATTTTATTCCCAAAAGGGTTTTAGATAAATACGAAATTTAATTCTGGGTCACCTAAAACCTGTTCAAATACTCTAATATCATTGTCATATCTGCTTCAGAAGCCGAACTATACATAATTAGGCCTATATCATGCGGTGGTGGCCATGTTGGCGGCCATCTTGGATTCCTGTGTGAATGAAGATATCAGTGTTTTAGATTAGTACAAATTTGAATTATTTAACCTCTGAAATATATTCCAGGACACTAACATCATCATCATCCGCAGGGAACTTCAGAAGCGGAGATATATCTAAGCATATGCAGTGCCATTTTGGTGGCCATCTTGGATTCCAGTGTAAATGAAGACATACGTGTGTTAGATGTGTACAAATTTGAATTCTCTGACCTCTTAAACCTATTCAAAGACACTAGAATCATCATCATATCTGCTTCAGAAGCGGAGATATATCTATTCATATGTGGTGGCGGCCATTTTGGCGGCCATCTTGGATTACAGTGTGAATGGAGACATCAGTGTGTTAGACTTGTGCAAATTTGAATTCCCTGACCTCTTAAACCTATTCAAAGATACTAAAATTATCATCATATCTGCTTCAGAAGCCGCGATACAGCTAAATTATATGTTGCGGCAGCCATTTTGGCGGCCATCTTGGATAAAAAGAATTCCCCATAGTGGATTTTGGTGGACTTTGGATATGATATTCTATGATACCTTCTGCTTCTTCGGTGCAAAAATCAGCTTTGTACCAATTTTTTCCGGGTCAAAATGTCCAACGACCATACTAATTGTACTTTATTAAACCAATATACCCTGCAAAAATCAAGACTCTAGGTGCTGTAGTTTTGTCAAAATCCGAGATTTTGAATAAAACGATGGAACCGGCGTTTTATTATTACGATGGAATTATTAGTCGAACGCATACACGATGTTCATAACACACAGTACGTACACGGCGTGCGGGACGGTGATCTACACAACAAAGGGTCGTATCTTAACATGACCGAAGGAATGATACGTATTGGCGACATGCGCTGGTAGTAAATTCCAATTTTCTTTGCTTTGCCGTAGTTGTTCGGCTCAAAAATAAAAGGGGATATATCTGACAGTAAAAACTAACGTTTTATGGCAAAGAAATGCTAATCTATTTTGTATGAAAATGTTATAATATGGCTTTAAGCGGCCGTGGATTTGTGTGTCCACTTTAGTTGTGTTATGTATTATTAAAATTATTTATGCAGGTCTGGTTGGATAATACACCCAGCAAACACAAAAACGTTTTAAAAACGATTTAAATAAGTTATATTTTGGCTTTTGGTTTTAGGTAATAACATTAAAATGTCGGGTTATATAAAGGCCATGATAACGTTTTAAAACGTTTTGTATGAAAAAAAACTACAACAATATTTTTAAATGTTTTCAAAAAATGTTATTGTAAACTATTTTTGCAAACATTTTTTCCAAATATTTTGTCAATACTTAAATAACATTATGTTAAAATATTTGAACCCAGCAAACACAGAAATGTTCTTAAAATGTTTTTTTTCAAAACCTTTTAATAACATTTAAATGTCGGGTTATATAAAGGTCATGAAAACGTTTTTAAAACGTTATTGAAAATATTTTGGGCAAACATTTTTCGCAAAATATTTTTTCAACCCCAAAATAACATTCTGTTTAAAATGTTTTGTATCAAGTTTTCAAGAATGTTTTTGTAATGTTATTAAAACGTTTTTATACCCTTTATATAACCCGACATTTAAACGTTTTCTGCTAAACATTTTTGTTTGCTGAGCAGTAGATTATCAAAAATGTTTTTAAGGTTATGAAAACGTTTTATACTCTTAATATACCCTTTATATAACCCGACATTTAAACGTTTTCTGACAACCTTTTATAACCTTTTGCGAATGATGTCGAAAACGTTTTGTGTTTGCTGGGCAGTTAAATTGTGAGAAACTTAACTCATAAATCGCTTGTGCTTGAACCTTACATTTTAGAAGCTATTTTGATTAATCATACACTTGGATTTTATTTGACTTTATTGAAATTTATTGATGTTCTTTTATTTTTAATTCAAATTTGAGTGGATGTTTTTTTAAATTCAAATTTAAATAGAATACTATTCGGAAGATAAAGGAGTCCATAGCCATCAGACAGGAAAAACAAGTCAAGCTCAACATAGACGGGGCCGGGATCTTCCCAGGATATACGACTGTCTTCTAGAAACACCAAAATCATCCAAGTGTGAAGAAGACAGTCAGCCAGTCATTACTGCCTGAGGATGGTAACTGTTAGTTACCGAAAATATTAGCAGGTAAATATTTATTTATTTGCCTTCAGTTTCCGTTGAAAGTTTTTACAATTTTCTTGGTTAGAATACTATTGTTGCAGCTTATTAAAAATATAACCCAACTGGTAAAACTGGGGTTATTGAAATAGTGATTATTATATATTTTTGTACTCAAATTATTTGTATTGGAATTCGAATCAAGATGAAAAAAAAAAGAAATAAATTTGACACATTTTATTTTTGACTGATTTAGGGGGTACTACACCCCTCGATAAATTTGTGTCTATTTTGCCTTTTTCTCAAAAACTAATAACACGGTGGTAACAAAAGTTATGTATATTATTGGGGCAAGGAATCCAATTACTACACTGGAATTTCAGTGACCCAAGACAAGCGGTTCGTTATTTATGATAAAAAATAAGGTACCGCTAGGATGTACCTCATTTCCTATCATATATACTGAACCGTTTGTCTTGAGTCACTGAAATTTCAATGTAGTAATCGGATTCCTTGCCCCAATAATATACATAACTTTTGTTACCAGGGTGTAATTATTTTTTGAGAAAAATGCAAAAATAGTCACAAATTGACCACAGGGGTGTAGTACCCCCTTAAATGTACACTTTCTCTGGAGTATTTCTGGTATATAGATCTACATGTAGTGTCTACCGCATCCCAAAGCGCTTTAAACATGTTTAAGTTGAAAAACACAGCGCGCAGAATGGGAAATATAAAAAATATATTATAAAAACAAAATACGCAAACGCGTATGCGAATACCAAAAAATACAGAGTGGTGTATATACAGCAGGTGGAAACAACTGCTGTGTGGTAAATATGAAAACCGAAATTTAATTATCATTCACAACGAATATGCTAAAAATATACTTGATGCATGCTTTTTCATCTATCGAATTGATACGACGTAAACAAGTTTTATTACACCGCTTGCATCGTAACTAAGCATTGCTACAGCTTATGCTTAAAAACAAAATCCATCCAAAAATGGCGTTGCAAACGGAAAGAAGGCACCAAGTTTTAGAACGCCCACACATCTGCTCGATTTTAGAATATTTATCAACAGCGAACATTCAGTGTTTTTATTTGTATTTGATTTTAAAATTTTGCATTAATTTTAACACTTAACTGTTCTGCTTTTCCTATTTTGATTATAATTGGGAATTACACAGAGTTGGCCATTTACTCTCAAATACAATAATAGTAAATTGATATCCTATCAGCAGTGATCAGCTTGAGCAGGACTCAAACCGGGAAATACCGATATACACAGGGTGTACCCTCCTTGTGCCCTCTTTTTCTCATATTTGTGAAAAGTTGATCAAATATATTTTGAATAAACCTTTATTCGTTAGCTTTAATAAACCACAACAATAATCTCAATCGTTTAACCATTTTTGAAGATATGCCCTTTTAAAGAAATGTACCCGTAGCATTAGGTAGGCTTTGGAACACATTCACTATGAGCGAGGATCACCATGTACCAGCTAGCCTCCAACATCTTCGCAACCGTATTTCTGGTGCATAATGATGGAGGTGCTGTATCTACATGATCGAAGGCAAGAGTCTGAGAAACGATAATTTCTTTAAAAAGATTAATACAAAAAAATATGCTCACACTAAGATACAGCGCTTGTTCAGGCAGCGTGTGTTAGGCGGGAGTCGTTGCTTATTATAATCACACGAGAGAGTTACCTTTTCACCTCTGTGTATTAAAGGCCCATTCAGTGACTTGCTCATCCGGACGATCGTAAAAAGCTTAAAAACATCAAAATTCAGGGTTTGGTACCTTTGTCATAGTTATAGATGTGCTAACATAGCCTGCTAGAGGTTTAGACAAAAGCCGTGTATTTAAGACATAAGGCATAATAAGAATAATAAGGCATTTTACATGAATCTGTCATTTATATAATGACAGTATAATCATGTTTTTGAATGGGGCTTCAACTTCGTCAATTTTGCTGTTTTTGTTTTTCGTTTTTTGCCAAATTTTTCATTTCAAAAACACCAAATGACAATTTGAATGACTTATCCTTCACTTTTTAATAATTTATAAACACTTTTATTTTTTTTACACTTGCGCTGGGATCCTTTACTGGACCTTTTAAGTCCCATCATAGTGCAGTTTTGTCCACGGCAAATTCACCGTGACCTTTTCAGCCATAAACCCGCTTAGTGTAGATTAAACCGAAATATGCAGTACTAAACCATTATAGTAATCGATTGTCTAATGCACATTTCTTACCACGTGATAATATTAATCCAATGAGCGATCGAATTGTCCGCTACGGTCGACTAATGCAATCGATAATGACGCTATTGACATGTACGAACGGAGCTCCACTGACTGAGTTTTGGGGATTTTTCACTGGTTTGCTATCATTTACTCATCAAGGCGGTCCACCGTTATTACATGTATAAGGACTATGCTAATAATTTATTTTAATTGATAAATAAATAAATAAATTGATTAATTAATATTCAAACGGAGGCCATCCGGAACCAAAGGTCATATAAGAACAACGGAATCAAACAGCTTCAAACAGTACGACTATCACAAACCACAAATAACCTAAACGTTATTCGTGGCTCCTGAGCCACAGCAGCTCTAGTGTTGCTTTCTATTTACGTTTACCGCAACGTAGGAATTATTGGAATGCGAATATTTTCAACTCCATACAACACCTGGTGTTTCAAATAATTTTTACAAACTAGAACTGCCTATCTAGCACCCCCACACACAGAGGTGAAAAGGTAACGTATATAAACTAGTTATAAAAACATTATGTAGTATTCTTATTCAATGGGTGCGTCTTGTAAAGAATTCACGTAATTTGATTGATTTCTGGTGTATAATATCTCACAATAGTTGATAGTGATATTAGTCAGGGCGCGCGCCGCCACGCAATGGCGGCACGCTTGTTGCTCCTAAATGATCTCGCGATAATGCGTTCGCGTAATACATGTGCGAGAACTAAGAACGCGATTCGGCGGCTTAGATGTTCGTGATGGTTTCGTTCATTTAAAACAACGGGGATGTCCTCACAAAAGGCAGTTTTTCTCGCAAAAATTACATTAAAAGTGAATAAGAATGAGAATAAAAGATAGGATTTTGTCTTTTGCCTATCCAATATCGTGTCATAATGGATGGGCTGCCAATATTTTTATCTGCGCCGGCATCCACTACTCAAAATATTGGCCAGCCCATCCATTATGACACGATATTGATAGGCAAAAGACGAAATCTATCTTTTTATTATCTAATTTTGCTGACCTATACAATATATACAAGTGTATCTTACTTACTTGCTTATTTATTTACACTGACCTACCTTTTGGTCTGAAATAGTTTTAATCTTGAAATGACACGAAGGTATGACGCCCAAAGTAAAGAATATAATAAAATAATGAGCGAAGTCTGTCTGTGTGTGTCTGTCTGTCCGGTTATGTGTTTCGTCGCGCTTCGACGCATCGATCCGATATTTCGGATATGGCCAGGTATCGGGAAAAGCCTGTTGACCGGGTGGTTTTCGAAGGGCCCCTTCGAGGTCAAAGGTCATCTAGGGGGGAAAATGTAAATGATTCCCTCAATTGGATACCATGAAGCAATGAAGCAGCCAAGTCAGTGCATAAAAAAAAATATTTGGCCACCTGTCCCAGCTGCCAGACATTTCACAACAGTGAACACCGCAATGTCTTCCCAGCATTCATAGCTGAAAATGATTTCTAAATTTCAAACGCATGTATAAAATAAAACGGAGGTCTTCCAAGGTCAAGGGTCATAAACAGAGATCATCTAGGGTCAAAGGTCATATAGAGGTCATTCATATCTATCATGCTGCCAGGGCTCTATCAGTTGCTCTCACAGCTACCTCTCACAGCTACGGGTGAACTAGTAATACAAATATTTCCCACCCATGGGGTGACACTCATCATAAGATCCTGTTCAATATCAGATGGGTCCTTTTCGCATCTCAAAATGCCAAGAAGGTATAACCCTCCTTCCCCGAGTGGTATCAAATGAAAGAGGAAAAAGTAAAAAAAAAAAAAAAAAAAATCCACCGGGGGGGTGACACTCCTCAAAATACCTCAGTCAATATTGATATTTTGGGTCCTTTTCATATCTTGAAATGCCAAGAAGGTTTGAACCCCCGAGTGGTGTCAAATTAAAGGAAAAAAAAGTAAAGAATGTATTAAAATTATTTCCCCCCTCCCCGTAAAGAATGTATTAAAATTATTTCCCCCTCCCCCACCGTGGGTCACGCTCCTCATAAGACCCTGGTCAATATTTCTATTTTGGATTCTTTCGAAATCCCAAGAAGGTATGACCACTGTCAAATGAAAGAAAAAAGGTAAAGAATATAATTAAAGACAGAGATAAAAAGAAATTATCGCGTCTGATGTCACTGTAAATTTCAATCCTTGATTGGTTAACACATGTTAATAGCCCGTAAAAGGAAGACCGAGACCGATCTATCTGGTGCTGATCGGAGAAAAGGAACAGCAGCAAATGGCGAAAAATTACGTACTTTTACAAGGCAAAAAGCAGCGTTTTCATATCTTGAAATGCCAAGAAGGTTTGAACCCCCGAGTGGTGTCAAATTAAAGGAAAAAAAGTAAAGAATGTATTAAAATTATTTCCCCCCTCCCCGTAAAGAATGTATTCAAATTATTTCCCCTCCCCACCGTGGGTCACGCTCCTCATAAGACCCTGGTCAATATTCCTATTTTGGATTCTTTCGAAATCCCAAGAAGGTATGACCACTGTCAAATGAAAGAAAAAAAGTAAAGAATATAATTAAAGACAGAGATAAAAAGAAATTATCGCGTCTGATGTCACTGTAAATTTCGATCCTTGATTGGTTAACACATGTTAATAGCCCGTAAAAGGAAGACCGAGACCGATCTATCTGGTGCTGATCGGAGAAAAGGAACAGCAGCAAATGGCGAAAAATTACGTACTTTTACAAGGCAAAAAGCAGCTTTTTTCTAGGCATTGTTGACATGGTGCCTTCGACAAAGAAAGTTTCCTACTATAAATATCTAACTTTTGAGATGGTTTGCATGTTTGAAAGTGCAAAATTAACAATAAGGCGACCGGTTATACCGCCGCGTTAAGCAAGTCATCATCACGACACTTGTAAACAAACCGTGCTCGAGTTTGATTGACAGATGACGTCAGACGCGATAAATTCTTTTTATCTCTGTCTTTAATTATAGGTCTATAATAAAAATAATTTTCCCAGCGGGGGTGACATTCCTCATAAGACCTGGGTCAATATTCCTATTGTGGGTCCTTTTCATACTCGAAATCCAATGACCCCGGTGACAGTGGTATACCGCAATATACTGCCGAAGTCCCATGGTTCAGCTATTATGTGATAACCGCTCTAGTTGGAATACATAAAAGAAAACTAGAATGCGAATATTTTCAACTCCATGCAACACCTGCTGTTTTGAATAATTTTACCAACTGGTTAACTACCTGTGCGTTTGTTGTGCATTGTTGTGCATTATGTTAATGTTGTGTAAGAATTAACATGACGAAATCATGATGATTATGATGATGACGACAACAACGATGATGATGATGATGATGATGATGATGATGATGATGATGATGATGATGATGATGATGATGATGATGATGATGATGATGATGATGATGATGGTCAGTATGGTGAGGACAGACAGGATCTTTCACATTATTGTAGGCCTAATAATTCAACTTCATGCTATATATTTTGTCATCATTCAAATAATGATATTGTGCTATCTTCAGTAGACAGCATGTAATCATACGTATTTGGTATTATTTGGCATTTTAATAATTAAATAGGAACCACACACGCAGAGTGGAACACACAAAAAACGAGAGCAAAAACAATAGGCACGACTCTACGTGTGTAGGACCAGTGTAAAATAACAACAAAGGAAAAAGTATAATTCCTATTTAATTAATTATTATTTATTTTACTTTAATTATTTATTTAATTTCTGTGTTTCACTGGTCCGACATGTACATTTTCTTTGCTGCTTGTTTATCGACCGTCACTCATTGTGTGCCACGCATTTTCATGTTCATGTCGTACCTTTTTACTTTGGTTTATTTATTATTATTTAGTTCCCGTATCAATTTTCTTTGTAGTTGAGTTGCCTGATGAAGACATAGTCGAAAGCTAGCAATTATCAATATCAATAAAGTTCCTGCTACGTCCGTCATATCACATTTCTCCCGTGTATTTATTTATTTATTTATTTATTTATTTATTTATTTATTTATTTATTTATTTATTTATTTATTTATTTATTTATTTATTTATTTATTTATCACTAGATACAGTGCTCAACTATAAAATATAGGAGCGAAATATATTATTATTAGTGAAATTACCACATCGTAATACAAATTTGTTTCGTATGGGGTTTCACCCATCCACACTCGTCAGTTGCAATGTGTAAAATGACAAAGAATATTTATTTATTTATTTATTTATTTATTTATTTATTTATTTATTTATTTATTTATTTATTTATTTATTTATTTATTTATTTATTTATTTAAAAATATACGCTACAAAGCCTGGACAAATCAAATAGTGAAAACACTAAATAAAAGGATTCGACCTTTAAGGTGGTATTGGAGTCATTATAAAAGTGCTCTAAACATGTTTTATACAGATTAATTGAGTAGAGCAAAGCACACCTATCATTATGCCTTTTGTTTGAAGCAGATCGGACATACGGTTTTCCAAATATATCAATTTATATTTTCTTTATATCTTATTGTTTTTATCAATAATCAATATAGTTAATGAGCTAAAATGACTGGAGAAGCTCATTAACATATAATTTTTGCCAATATTTTGCTAAAAATCCATGCATAAATGTTCAGGGTACTTTTATTTTGCAAATTAGAGGGCGGCTTCACTATATAATACATTAGAACATATTAGAAACACTTTGACCAAGTTTCAGGGCAAAAATATGCAAAATAAAAGGACCCTGAACATTTATGCATTGATTTTTAGCAAAATATTGGCAAAATTACATATTAATGAGCCTTTGCAGTCCTTTTAGCTCATTAACTATATTGATTATTGACAAAAACAATAGGATACAAAGAACATATAAATTGATGTATTATGGAAACCGTATGTCCGATTTGCTCCAAACAAAAGGCATATTGATCAGTGTACTTTACCCTACTCAATTAATCTGTTTAAAACATGCTCAAAGCGTTTCCTAATTTCTAGAAAATGCATCCAATACCACCTTAACTCCTGACTGACCACCTTAGAAAAATATGACAACTGACTGTTTATTCCGTGTGATGAGAGTAGATACATTACAACACGATGGGACTATTTTTAAGTTTTGGCCCACTTTGACCTTCGACCCCTCATGGGAACCACAGTGGGCTTTAGAAAAATGGTTTCATTATTAAACCTTTTCCTGTAATTAAAACACTATACGCTTAGTCTTTCGCATGGTATTTTAGTACACCATTGGGCATTACAATAATGCAAAAGTAGGAATTCGAGGAAAAATTGAGGGCTCCAAATCTGATTACGCCTCTATATAACTGTGCTCTACCGCATGTGAGACTCAAGTTAACTGTATAAATAATAAAACCATATGTATATACCCGCCCATTTTTTAACAGCTGTAAAAATATGATTATATAATCAAAGTTATTTTTTGATACCATTCACTTCGTGCGGAGACAACCAACGTTTTGTAAACATCTCAAACTGGATAAGCAGGTACGTGTATTTGTATAGTATAAAGCAGGGTTGTTTGATTTAAATCGCGATTTACTAGTAAATCCTTTTTTTGAAATCACTGATTTAAACTAACTTCTTTATTTTTACCATTTTTGATAAATGTAAGTTAATTTCTTTCTAAAATTGAATGTTTTACTTCAGCTTCGTTTCTACAACTTTTGGATACAAATAATTAAAATAGCTCTATGATGTCACTTCATCTATTGCTGAAAATTCATCTTCAAGGTTTTATCCCATGATTTTGCCATTTTTTCTTTGAAATTTGCACATGTAAAAACATGTTTTGATTTTTTTTGTCAATACCTGGTAGGATTGTGCATATGGCTAGCACTCCACTGGTACTCTTTTGACGACTTTATCATGGGGCAAAATGGGTAAAATTAGGCATGACATTGTGTCTTTTAGTGTAAGATTTTTTTATTTTTATAGGCCTTAACTTCGCCCGTGAGCTTTTTCGGAAATCATTTTTGTGTGTTTAAACTAATATAGTTGGCTTAAGAGAGATATTTCCCACCTTTGTAAGGTACATCGTGTTGGTCTATATATGACAGTTTTGTCAGAATATCCGTTTTAATTTCACCTTTTTTCACTTGCGACTGCCAAAGTGTCCAACCAGTACTTCATTTCTAATATAACCAGCAGAAATAATCGATATTTTTTATTGTGGCTTGCAAAATTATCCATCCAGGGATACATCGGGGGGGGCACTCCAACTTTGGAGGTGACGCTTATGTAGGGCTGTTAAGACCACCTTTTTCAGCGTCGCTGTCACCCAAAGACCCCATATTTTTTTACGAACACATGTTCTGTCACCCGAAGACCCCCTATTTTTTCATTTGATCTGTCACCTAAAGACCCTTACTTGTTCAATTTTAACAGCAACTGTCATTTATCACTGATTTTGTCACTTATTTTGAAAAAACACAGAAATTTGAAGCCATTTAGAACTAGAGATTCGATTTTCGAGGTTTCTGTTGCGCTGTTTCGGCTCTCACCCAAAAGGTCATGTTCTCACCCAATGACCCCCCCAAAAAAAAAAAACACCACTGAAACTGAATACAGGGGAAAGAAGAATTACGCATCGCACACTAGCACAATTAAACATGAATTTACAAATGGAAATATTACATGCATAGGCAGATATACCAGAGTAAAAACTCCGGACATACCTGCCTGTGCGGGGACTCGAACCCCAGACCTCTCGCTTGTCGGGCGAGCGCTCTTACCACTGAGCTACACAGACTGTCCCTGATAAACAGGACTCAAGTCTGGTACTTATGGATATGAGCAGTCATGCGGGGTAAACAGTACAAATAACACATTACATACCAGTGTACGAGATCAATTAATAGAGACTTTGCGGAATGAAGTTACTGGAACTTTAACGGCAACTTCAAAAATATCGATTCGATTTCTTGCTCAAATTCACTTCAACGCGAACGTCAGATTGGTTTCTGTACCAACAGCGTCTTGTTGTTTAAACTAGGGGAAGTGTATCAATGGGTGATCGATAATATATTTCTGGTAGATATTGTATGTAACATATTATCAATTTTTCGTCATCAAACATTCGTTAGAACTTAAACATTACTGGAAATAGAATGGCAATAGATTAAATAACGTATATATGTTACATACAATATTGTACGTACAATACTCGGAGTCTGTGGAGCGCTTTAGTTTGAATAAACATGGATTACATCTCTAGGCGATGACCAATGCAATGGGAATTAGGCCTATGTTATGAGCTACACGCTAATATTATACTTCTAAACATGTTTCAATTAAATATTCTTGTGATATGCCTATATTATTGTCCCGGATTATTATAATAAAAGCTCAATTATTATTCCAGTAAACGTTAGCTTTGTCAATTTTATATTTCCATCAGGACACAAGCCCATTTTATCTGCTTGCTCTCCATAGCACCCCCCGCCACACCACCATCACCACCTCTCCATATCATCCCCTCCCTCCATCTGTTCATCTATCCTCACTTTCCCACTCCCCAGTGGCGTTGCCAGGAGTTTTCCTTTAGGAGGGCAAGGACTCCTCTTTGCATTCTGATCGAATTAAATATATCTCCCCGAATGATCCTCATTTTGTTCTTTAAAAACTCCCAGAATTTTGAATTTCAACTAACATATTTCTGGATGCTCCTTTTCTGACGTTCTTATTTTTTGTAACAAATAGGCCTCCTCTTTTGATAATGAATAATTTGGTTGACATAGCGTGGCACATGTTAGACCAGCTTTCTGCTGAATTGGGGTACATAATGTAGGCCTAAATGAATAAAATAAATAATTAAATAAAATACCTGAACAGTACAAGCATATTTGGTTATATAGAGGTGTAATTATAAGACACGCAACGTTGTAAAAAAATGTTCACAGTAGCTGCAATTCGCAGATCAGGCCATTTTACGGGAACTTAATCCCCTTGGCGTTGAAGTCGAAGCCAAAACTTGGTTCCATAAGCTGATTTGGTGTACGTCATGAGCACACACAAAAGCATATACCAAGTGTGACGTTTGGAACAAAAAATATTTTGATCTAATTCAATCAGTAATTTTCAGCAACATGTAGCATGTTTTTTACCCAAACCAAATTAGATTTCCAATAATTGGTCTATTAACTAGATAATACATAAGTGGTAATTATGTAGTCTATGAGGAAATATCCAAACTATATTGTTCTTAATTATGACGTATTTTCATCATAATTTACGGCACACTATAGATTCTCGCGTTAACTTTAACTTCAAGCGGCTTTAATGGCAGAGTGGTTTTGAATACATAATCCTCTATAATCCTCTAGACGTTAAAGTTTGTGGTTTCTAACTTCATTTCGCAAGGTCTCTAATGATGCTTACCCGCCGACCTAATAATTATAATCATGCAAACAAGGGAAGAGGCCTACGCATCATACACTGGAACATGGAAACATTCAAACATTACAAACTAGCGCACGAGATCAAATTAATGATGCTTAATCGTATTCTTAATATATCAATATACAGGGGAAAGAAGAATTACGCATCGCACACTAGCACAATTAAACATGAATTTACAAATGGAAACTGAATATTTTTTACATTTTGCTCTCACCGAATGCCAAAAATCATGCTCTCACCCAAAGACCCCATATTTTTTTACATTTTGCATGGCCCTCAATCGTGGTAAGAAAGACACTAAACCAGCCAACGAAGACACCACGTCTTCTGGTACCAAGACTTATGTCACCATTTCCTATCATGGGGATGTTTCAGAGAAGTTAAAGAGGGTATATCGCGATCACGGCATCACTACCCACTTCAAGCCAACTAATACCCTGCGGCAGTCGCTAGTGCATCCAAAGGACAAGCAGCCTAAGGGCCGCATAAGTGGTGTAGTTTACGGTGTCCAATGCGCGGAAGATCAGTTGTGCCAAGAACATTACATTGGCGAAACCGGCCAACCCTTGCAGAGCCGCATGTCCCAACATCGACCACCAGTTCAAGTGGCAACGATTCAGCTGTCTACAAACATCTTGACGGCAGCGGGCACTGTTTTGACATTGACGACATTGTCATTTTGGACCGTGAACCCAGTTGGTATGAACGGGGAGTCAAAGAAGCAGTGTGGGTACGAGCCGAACAACGTCGATCTTCAACAGGAGTTAGAGTTAATCTGTCACATGGTTAGGATCGGGTCATCAAACTTCCTCATCGATTGACCTCGGATGACCCTAAATCATCCACCCAGTTGAAGGCCAAAGGTTTTGACCGCAACGTTGGTGATTCTATCTAACCAAAAGTGAGTTTTTCTGGTTGACCATATTTAATTAATCATGATTTGAACAAATGCCAGATGACTGAAAGTATACATAGTGTTACTTGAATACGAGGCTTTTTCCTAAGGGTCATTATATTATTATCATAAACACATTGCTTGCACAGGGACAGTAAAAGCTTAAGAGATGAAATCAAAACTGACCGGAGGTCGATCGCCGGATCCGGGCGGTTCCATCCGGTTGGAGCCGGTTTCTATTGTTCTAAGCAATGAAACGCGGTTCAACAGCCGGTAACCTGCGGTAGGTTTTGATTACATCCCTATGTTCAACGACCGGCGGTCGAGTTTTGATTATATCCCTAAATTCAAACATACCTAAATTATATATACAATAAATGACGAAGTTATGTAGAAGGTTCGTGAGAAATTTCGCAAAAATGCTATTAACCAGGTCAGGCAGCCATTAAATGAGTCGTGAATATAAAACGAATGAAGAAAGCAACTTGTGAATAAATTAGTCTGAATTTAATCCGGTCAATAAGGCACTACATCTAATTAGGTCCTATAGGGCCATTGGTGCCCCGATAGGTACCGATGACTCTTTCTATCGTACCCTGAACATTTGCATAGTGCTTGATACATACATTATGCTTGATACAATTTATTACATCTGCAGGGTATGATATCAAGAGTCATCAGTACCTAACCTAACCTAAGAAAAACCTCACCTTTTGGTTATATGGAATCACCCCGGTTGCGACCAAAACTTTTGGTATTCAGCTGGGTGGATGACCTAGAGTCGTCATTAGATGACCCGATTTAAACCATGTGACAAGTTAACTCTATTCATGCTATTGCCCCAGGGGCGTAGCCAGCTTTCTTGGTCGGGGGGGGGGCAAAGGGCCTTTTTGGGATGATGTGCGCGCGTAGCGTGAAAAAAATGATATTTTACACTATTTTTGCCCATTATCTGGCTAAAAAGGGGCTTTGCTGTTACAATGTGCGCGCGTAGCGCGGAAAATTTTGTATTTTACACTATTTTGGCCCTGAATTTTGCTAGAAAAGGGCTCCTTGCCCTTTTCTTTTCCTTTGCCCTCCTGATTTTCTCTTTTCATTTTTTGTCAGAGGGGCACTTTTTTTTTTTTTTTTTTGTCAGGGGGCACTCTGCCCCCCGCTGGCTACGCTACTGTATTGCCCCTGCTCTTGTTTAGAAGGTTAAGGGTTGTTCGGCCCATACACTCAATGCTTCTTTAACTCCCCGTTCAAACCAACAGGATTCACGGTCCTATAGCACTGTTGGTTTGAACGGGGAGTTAAAGAAGCATTTGGTGTACGGGCCGAACAACCCTTAATGACAACGTTTTTTCAATCCAATATAAAGAAAAACGAAAAAAAAGGAAACTAAGACAAACAACAACAACAACAACAACAACAACAACAGCAACAACAAAAACATGCCATATCCCGTCTGACACTAGTCTGAAGACCTGGCCGAAGGAATCAGACCTTTTCCCATCCGATAGAAAGCATCCAAAGGGCCACACACAGCGACTACGCCAGGTAAATAATTATATTGTACAGGCAGGAAAACTAAATCAATACACGTGTATCTGCTATGCACGCCGCTCTATAACACTACTCAAAATAGAGTTGACATTTCTATTCGCTCCTAATCAATGATAACTAATCTATTGTTAGTAACGACCAAAGAGAATAAAAAAAATCCTACATTGTTTGAGGTGACAATAAAATAAGCAGTGTCTCACCGTCTCTATAGAATTCCTGAACGATTAAATCACATGCTGGCAATGGGATAATTTGAAGTAACCGCTCATGCTCTTGTCCTTTTCAGGTGGGGTAGGGGAATTGGGCCACCGAGTTGTGCAATAGCGTAGAGTGGTGTATCTATTATTTGATATTCAGACGATAGATCTTTGGATACCGGGGTAGAAAATGATGAATATCTCCCCTTATTTTTGCTTTATAGAAAAACCAATTGTAAATCTTGCACTTGAATATATGTGTCAAAAGGACTTGATATTGTTAAGTGTGCGTATTGACAAACAACGGTGCGTTATGAAATAAAAATCAAAACTGACAAAAAATCGGATTTTATATGCACCCTCGTTCGTCAACCCTGCAGGATTACGAAACATAACACGGTACTAGCGCAGTGTAGACCACTGGTGGAGGTAGTGACCAGGCTATTGTCAATAGCCTTTTGTCGGAGGTCCCTCGGCCCATAGTCTCAAATCTATTAAACAGGAACAAAATGGCCATTCGTGGCTGTTGATGAACTTGTGGATTCGATCCTACCATCATGGTGATTTCTGCCATGAAGATATCGGGGTGATGACACTGTACCGCATAGCTGTAAGTAGTATGTTACTCTGAAACATGCTTGGGATCTGGCCGTAAGGAAAATTCCTCTCCTATTGACCTTAGTTAACCGTAGGTCATCCACATGCACCGAAGACCAAAGGTTTTGGTTGCAGCGGCGGTGATTCCGTAGCCGCGCGGGGGTGCGACGCAACTCCCAAATGCCGATCCAAAAAGGTAACTTTTTGTTCACGTAGTTCATTTCTAATGCCACTTCCACGCACATCTCAAATGCACAGTGTATCCCTTACATACCGTGTGTCTTGAATAGATATTGTAGTCCACCAACCCTGTTGTTAAGAGACTATGAAATAATTCCTAATATCTCATACCCTCGTTTGTATGCCTTGTTCTAATCCTGCTCAACATGACAAAGACTATTTAGCCAATTTAATCTTGTAATGAGACTGTAGAGTGTATTAAAAATTTAGCCGTTTTTCCCATCATGTTTACTATCGGATACTGGGCACCACATGATTATAACATGCTTTACTGATTGGTTAGCAATTGTTTACTAAGTGATATGGCTGGGCATATAGGAAAAATACACTGGATATTTTACTACAGCCAATTTACTGCCTAAAGCCGGGGCCAAATAAAACTTATAAAAATATTCTTGAACATGATATAAGCAGTAACCTTCATGATTCATAGAATTTGAATACATATCTACCCAGTAATGTTTGCTTATATTTTCTGTCAATATGACAAATTTGGGCATTTAATTCTCTCATCTTCCCCTGGTTTTTGAAAGTATAGGTCAATGATAGGTGTCCATGTTATTACGCTGCAGTGTATATGAGTAGGCATCCCATCAAGATCAAGATAGTTATAGTGACATAACATGCTTATCTATCTGCAAGACCTTATATATCTGCATGGTAAATTGAATATTATGGTGATATTTGTTTTAAGGATGAAACGATTTTCGCCTTTTACATAGAAATTAGAACAAATTACTGTACAAGCTGTATCAAAAAGTTTGGTAACCAGCAGTTGTGATAGTTATTGAAAGCCTGATTCTTCCATACGCAATATTGGATCCCCTTAAATGATAAAATGACCAGACCATAAATATATTGTATAATGACTGTTTATGACATTAATCAACAAATTATGCGGATTCTATGTTGCATTTTGATGTGACAGTTATGTCCATAATCACTGGAAACTTATGTGTACCAATCATTTTAATACAGCCTGTACACCTGATCCGTCAACGTTGTCTTTTTTTTTTAAAGATAATTCTTGTTTATGTTGAAATCAATCCTTTTTTAAAAGGAACATTCACAAAAGGTCCACCTTGAACGTTGAAAGTAGCAATTTTTTGAAGGAAAATTTACAAAGGGTAACATTTTAGCTCCCCGTATCCCCAATATTATTGTTTTAGAGTAAAGAGTAAATATAAGAGTAACATTATCATGATTATTATACTACAGGTTCTTTAAAGTGTTATGCAATCTTCTTGGCAGATTTTGTTCCCAAGGAATTATTTCCCTGCCCATGAGATAAGGTTATCAGTTTGTCATCATTAGGAAACGAATTTGGAGAAAACCTTCTGTTAATAAAACACTACGCTGAGCTATCAGCCTGGGTGATTCACGCTCCAGTAATTTCAGATGATTGAGCTCAGTAATACATCAAAGAATGTCTTCCAATTCATGAAAACAAATAGATAATCAGCTTATCGGATTAAAAGCTTAGAGGGAAGGTCTTGCTGCTCAGCGAGTGTTTGTAATTATCATCAGGTTTTCTCCAAATTCATTCTCTAATGCATAGCGGCTTATTATGAACCGTATGATAATCAGTTACATCAGGTGATCTTGTTCAGTATAGCTTTCCAGAAAGTGACTTTCTTGTGAACTTTGATACAATTGGTTCCCTTAGACTGGTTCTATTTTGGAAATATGTGCTTATTTAAGCATCAAGCGGCAAGTTCGCATTAAAAGCTGGCAACCAAATTATTTTTGTTAATTCGGGTATGCTGAATTCAAAAACTAATACACCAATTGATAAAAATGGACATAATTTTTACTGATTTTAATTCATGTTTTTAATCAGTTTATGTTTTCTGTGAAGGTTGAAATTACTTTTCTGGCTAAGACAGCAAATATCCGAGTTAGAAATTCTTAGCAAAGAAAATAAATTTGAAGGTTTAGCAAACGCAAAATCATGAATTCCAACGACAAAAAGATATTAAAGTAGACAAAATGGAAATCAAGTTGAGAATTGTAAAGATATTTTCAATCGAATTTATTTGTATATTGCCCGAGATGATTGGCTACACATAATACGATACATTTTAAATCGCAGTTTGCCGCGGGAGAGGTCATAAAGCACACCCCAGAGTACGATGGTTATATTTGCAAAGGTCGCGTACGTTAATAATATGACCTTCAACGGAAAACGCGCATGATGGCTCTCCGACTGAAAACGGAAAAGTTCGGAAAACTGCGTTATTTATTCAGTAAGCTAGGGGGTCAAATTGGCAGACAAAAATGTCATATCATTTTGAGCGAAAATACAGCTTATTAAGCAAATGTGAACATGGGGTCATTGGTTTAAATGTTTTCTTAGAATATTAAGCTAACACCTCAGCTACTTTTTCATAATTATGCTACTTAATGGAAAAATGATCAAATGTTCGTCTGTTTTCATCGGTTGTTACAGATTGAGTATCACTTGGCAAAAGTACCTCTTTCATCTATAATTGAACAGGGGAAAGTTATTCGTGGATATGATGTCAGGTATAATCAAGGATTCTCGAGTACTAATATACTATAGGATAAGCCACTCGTTTGCGCAAATGAAGTCAGTCACACACTCAATGCGCGATCGTGCATGCGATGGCTTGCGCTGTGTAGGAGTGTATCACCTGTAGAAGAGATGATGCATGTTTACGTCATCGTTTAAAAAAATTAAATTGCGAAAACTGACGAACATTTGGTTTTTTTTTCCCATTACTATCATATTGTGAAAAACCAAGTAGCTGAGAAGTTACTCAATATGCTAGGAAAATATTATCTGCGATAATGATGTTGACTTTGGCTAAATCAGCTGTATTTTTTCTTTTAAGAGTACGTAAAATAGCACTCGACGTCCGCTTTGGTGTACTGAAAATGCACAGCAACTGTCCATCAAATACGAACTTGTCAATTGAATACGGATAAGTCTGTTCCACGGTGGCAGAAGTACGTACAACGTTGTTGTGCGAACGTGCGTAAATTTTAGGCTAATATACCTGAGCGTTACCAGGGCGTTACTATGTGTACTGAAAAAGCATAGCAACTGTCACTCAAACTGCCGATGTGTCAATTAAACTGCCGTAAAGTGACTTCACTTTTTATACAGGGTTTGAATACGAGTGTCACGGCCCTGTTATAATCAAAGCATATTTGAAGCCGATACAACACCTTTGGCCGGAGCAATATGACGTTTTACCTATTGAATAATGAAAGGCGACCTCGTCCATACTTGGTGTCCGATTTAACATTGTCTGTATTTTAGGGTTTTGTTTCCTTCAATTTGGTATATTTTCGGGGTAAGCTTTTGGAACCCCTGCTGCACATCTCCACCCAAATCCTAAATGCACCCTAAGTAATTATTCCCAAGTATAGCATATATAGCGATATGATTATAATATATATATTCTGTGCTGCAATTCTTTATAAGTGTTTTACTAGAAGAGATACTTAAACTATACTATAATTATTGTTTTCCATAGTTTGAACAGGTTGTAACCACTGTTTTAACAGTTTGTAACCACTGTTTTAACAGTTTGTAACCACTGTTTTAACAGTTTGTAACCACTGTTTTAACAGTTTGTAACCACTGTTTTAACAGTTTGTAACCACTGTTTTAAAAGTTTGTAACCACTGTTTCAACAGTTTGTAGCCACTGTTTCAACAGTTTGTAACCACTGTTTCAACAGTTTGTAACCACTATTTCAACGGTTTGGAACCACTGTTTTAACAGTTTGTAACCACTGTTTTAACAGTTTGTAATCACTGTTTTAACAGTTTGTAATCACTGTTTTAACAGTTTGTAACCACTGTTTCAACAGTTTGCAACCACTGTTTCAACAGTTTGTAACCACTGCTTTAACAGTGTGTAGCCACTGTTTTAACAGATTGTAACTACTGTTTTAATTACTGCATCGGCCGTCTCAAATGAAGTGATTCCTGTCCATATATTGTAGAAACAGCAGAAATGAGTCGATTTAGCGTCTATAATATCGCGGAGGTCTGTCAATCTATAGAGTAGGATAAAAGTAACAGATCATTGCATAAATCCACTGTTTTTGGTTCAGAAAACTGAGAAAATACTTGAAGAGTTTGTTTCCAAAGGCATTCCAATAGCTGGTATATTTTTACATGTTTAAAGTTTAAAATGACATTTAACGATTGGAATGGATATGTTTGTAACTCAAGCTTATTCTCTAACTCTTTTCAATATCATTTTGTCTCCTAAAAGTCTCCAATGCCAGGTTTAAAAATGAATAATAGTTGCTGACTTGCCGTAAACCGTCCATATACAGGGGGAGCCTGAAAGAACTACACTCTCGAAAAAATGATAACTAACATGAACCACAAAAGGAACTTCGTGTGGTTCAAAATGAATCAGCTTTCACATATTTTTGATTTTTTTAAATATTGACCTTTGCATTTTGGAAACCCAAAAAGGCATTAGTCTATTCATTATTCAGCATCCAGTTGCAAAATTTACCCATGTTTCCTCTTTTGTAATCAAAATACGCGCCAATCTACAAATCCCTCTTACGTTTCATAACAATGGGGGTAATTTACCCTAGAATGAGTTCTAATGGTTATTTTCCGGTTAATAAACTTAGTGATATGGTCAGTATTTTCAAATCGTTGGATACATAAAAACACTCTTAATGTCGACATTTTGGTCTGGATTGAACGTTGTCATTTCTGGTTAAATCAATGTAGTTCGCGAATAATAAGGTCAATTTCAAAATTAAAAGAGGATTTCAAGCACACTATATATTAACATGATTAATGTGCGGAACAAAGACAATTTTCAAGAGTATCATTTTTTCAGACTCATCCTGTCGAATCTGCGAGGCGCCGAGCGCGGGCAGCGACAATAGCAAACTAGCAATCTTCCTCATAATAGCTGTCTATACCGTGTATTCAAAATATGTCACGATATGGTTAAGGGGATTTTAAGTCACTTATTGATGTCAAATAAAACATAGAAGTGGTTTTACTTTATTATCATCAACTTATGCGGCCCATACACGTTCAATCTTATTGATCAATATCAAAGACCTGAGATACAAGAGTGGATACAAAATCTACCATTGAACACGCACAATGGTAGATTTTGTATCCACTTCTGCGTCTAGGGTCCCCAATATTGATCAATATTTTGATCGAGCATGGGCCGCATTAGACATTAAACAAAGTTTATTACTGAGTAGGCCTAGCTGAATCTATATTGCCCTTGGATGAGTTTTGTTTTTACCGATTTTTGCAGAGCGCAGAGGGCGACTTTGTCGGGTTTTTTTATAAGTGTAAAGTCACTTTTCCAATAGAGGCCTTGCATGCTTTTATCGATTGGCTCCAAACAAAGGATTTGAACGAGTGTCCTTCACCGTAATCATGGCGCAGTGCAGTCCATTCAATCAAACGATGAGACGAACTTTCGCAGTAGATTGCAATCATGCTTTTGTTGAATGCATTTGAGAAGTTCGCCATATTTACGGTATGATACGTCTTAGGCTGAGTTCACATAGAAGTATACGGTATATGGTATTCGCTATACGAAATACGCTCATTCGATCAGGCTGAGTTCATATAGGGTATACTATGTGAACTCAGCCTGATCGAATGAGCGCATTTCGTATAGCGATTAGCGAGTCTAAACATGATAGGTCTTTTTACCAATTTTTCTTCGTCTAATCAAATGCTTGTAAGTTTACTTCTTGAGGTCACATTTCATTCAATGAGGTGTCATAATGTGCAGAATTAGATAGTGCATCTATTAAAAAAAAAGAATTTACCCACATATGGTTAGTTTTAAAATTAGGACGGTATACGCTGCACTAAAATCGAACACGCACGATTCCCACTTATTCCCACTATACTACTATACGCAGGTATACGGCCTTTTCGAATAGTGCCCTCTTATGTGACCCGGTACTATGAAATTACCTTGCTCGATTTAAGCTATACGCGTATACCTGCAAAACGTGCACCGTATACCCGAATAGTATACTTCTATGTGATCGTAGCCTTATGTGACCCGGTACTATGAAATTGTCTTGCTCGATTTAAGCTATACGCGTGCACCTGCAAAACGTGCACCGTATACCCGAATAGTATACTTCTATGTGAACGCAGCCTTATGCACAACCTCTGTAGCCCTCTCTGTAGTCGCTACCCGGATTCGCGCGGAGAGTCTCGTAAGGGACTTCACATAATTTCGTATGGACGGTTTATAACAATCAGTATGCGACAATGCGATGGCATATAACTACTTACGCTAGCCCTAGAACTCTGACCATAGTATCCGTTTGTACTTCTACTCCTGTCTAAATACGGATTCGGTGGAAGGCTTGGCGATTGCGACGCTCGAAACCACAATACACAAAGAGCCACCAGGACTCCTCCTACCACAAGGAAAGCAACGATGACGCCGACAACAATCAAAATTATTGGACCTGAAGAGATTGGCGGTGCACCTGTCAAATTTACAAACATGATAAACATATACTTTTAAATCAAAAATTACGATATGATTCATCTCAAAAGTTGCTTGTTTTCCGTTTGTCAAAATTATGTTGATCGTGTTATTGAATAAATGGGACTAATTTCAATAGAAAATAAATATAACTTAAAATAAAAGATTTAAACTCCTTTCTGCTTGCGCAGTTCAATATGGGACTTCGTCTGCATTATTATAATACGGATATTATTCCTCTTGTGTTTGATATCTACTCTTGGTATATCTGATAATATCTCACCTGTAGGCAAAATGGTGGAAGGCACTTGGCATCCTCCTGTCCCGTCATTAATAAGTCCATCCGGACACCTGAGAATAAAAAAAAAGCAACATCTTTATTACACCAGAAGTGCTTCGAAACGAGAACTACCTGCAGATTGGCCAAAAAGAAGTTTTCATCATCAATTGCACCAATCAGCAACTCTATTCTGATTGGTGATTAAAGTGAAGATATCACGAATTGACGAATCTGAGTCAATGTTAGATCAGTATAGTCAACATCTACAGGCCTGCGACCTGGCGAGTAAATTTACTGACTTCAGGGGCGGATCTAGAATTTGACCAAAAAAAAGAAGAAATTGTCTATTTCCTGGGGTTGTGAGGCAAAAAGTGCCTGATTTTCCTACGACTAGGACACTCCCCCGCTCCCTTTGGATCCACCACTAATAGACCATTCCTATATGGCCCATTCCATGTCAACTCAGGGATGTGCACCGAGAGCACCTCTTCAATTTTTTCTTTTTCCATGAGTTGTGGTTAAATCATTATACATGCAAAATCAAAAATGTGTACAACTCTATGGAGAAGGCAAACCTAACTTCGATGTGTTGAAGCCATCGAGACCTAAAGCTAATATCTCTCAGAAATGTTTTGTCCAAGAATATATCTTCAACATATCTGAAGTTGATGGTGGGGGCAAATTGTCTGACATTGGTTTTCAGGGGGTCAAATGTAAAAAAGTGGTTTTCCATGGGTAATATCTCAGCTAAATGTATTCTAATATGCCCTCAATATTGGATAAGAGTAATGTCCTACCAAAGGGCTCTGACTGGCAAAAAAATGGACAGTAAAATTATTTTTACTTTTGGAGTTCTGACCCCCCAAAGTTGGTCCTGGTTGGACGAAGTTGCATTTGAGGGCCCTATATCTTTAAAGTAAAGGAGTTACAAGTTTTCTGATAGCAGATTTGAATTCTACACCAAAAAGACAATTACCCCAGGATACATACTTTTCAAAGTTTTAAAGGGTTCCTTTATACATTTATGGACCTCCAAACATCGTCTTTTGCGTTGCGGCACATTTTTTGCGCTGACCCCCCTACATTTCAAATTGATGCCACGGGAAAACGAAATGGAGTATGATGCTAAAATTTTCAGGATTTTACTTTCTCATCAATATCTACCACCTCACAGAAAAAGAAAAAAAATTGAAGAGGTGCTGCGGTGCACATCCCTGGAGTTGACATGGAATGGGCCATATATAAAATAACGAAAGCGAAGCCAAGAGGGTATCGCGTGATTATTTCGTTGTTTTCTGTACGTGACATCGATGTTCACTCCATCAACGGCAGGAAGGTGCCAATTATAGGTATGGTCTATTGGTTATGATTTTAATGGATTAAAATCGAACAAACAGACATTTTTCTAATTTGCTATAAATCATTTACCTTTCACAAGCATCACCGACCCCATTGCCATCAGTATCCAACTGATTCAGATTGGCAATATCAGGGCAGTTATCACAAGCATCACCGAGCCCATCGCGATCAATATCCCTCTGATGCGTATTGACAATAGTAGGGCAGTTATCGCAAACATCACCGACCCTATCATCATCAGAATCCTCTTGTCCGCTGTTGGATATTCCATTACAGTTATCGCAATGATTACCGACCCCATCGCGATCAGAATCCGTCTGATACGTATTGATATCATCAGGGCAGTTATCGCTGTCATTATCGATTCCGTCCCCGTCTCTATCTACAGGAATGGACTCATCGCATACGTCTCCGATACCATTTCCATTGGAATCAATTTGATAGGTATTACGCTTGTTGGGACAATTGTCGCACGCGTCATCAATGCCATCTTCGTCACTGTCAGTCTGTGGCGCATCAGCGATAAATGGACAATTGTCACGGTTGTCTGTGATACCTGTATAACGTAATTAGGTAAAAAATGTGGTTATTTTACATTATACTCTTAAAGGAGGATTTCGTGGTCCAAGCATCCTCTTTTCATGACATTTTTTCAGAAGATATTCACGAATACAGCTTATTCCCAAAATTTCAGTTGATTCCGATTTTGCGTTTGCGAGTTATGCATGATTATGTGTAATGCACTGCTCCACAGGCCAGTGTGTGTAATTTCGAACGAAATTCAAATTTGACGATATGTTTGCTATTAATCTGCAAATATTTTTGGTACATAAAAGTTATGTAGCCAGAGGTTTGAGAAACGTGTGGGGGGGGGATGAAGCTGTGGATCACGAAATGCCCTTTTAAATAATTTAACATGATGAAAACCATAGCAGGCAAGAAGTGTGTTTTTAGATATTGTGTTTTTGCTGTTGTTGCTGTTTTTGTTGTTTTGTTGTTTTCTTTTTGTTTTGTGGGATTTTTTTGTGTACTTTTTTGGCAATTGCTACCAACAAACAATGTAATTATGTCAACTTGATGATTGAATTTCGAAAGACATAACATTCAGTCAATAATAACCAACAATTATTTCGTACCACGGGGGCGCAATACAATTTAGAAATACATTTCGCCCTTTTGAATATTTGCGGCATATTGACAATGTAATATACAGGTAACACTACTTCTAAAAACTTCCGAATAGACAATTTTTGCCAGACTTATTGATAATAATCGTATGGTATTGCATATCGTATGGATTCTCCATCTCTCTGCCCCTCCTCTCCCTCTCCCCCTTTCTCTCCCTCTCTTTCTCTCCCTCCTTTTCCTCTTTTTTTCTTGCACTAGGGGGCGGGGCCCAAATAGGCAATTTTTGCCAGGGGAAATTGCCCCCCTGCACCCCCGGCAGCTACGCCACTGCAGAGGATGGACCATCCACGTTGTTATGCTATCTAGCGAGTCCTTCTAGATGGACTAGGAAAATTGGGGTTCTTTTTAGGCGTCTTTGTAAGCCAGAAAGTCATTAAACATGTGGTTAATTTGAATAATAAATCAAGAACTTCTCATTAGAACTTAATAGGTGTAGAACAACAGCATGTTGTGCATTATCAGGATATACATTGTTAAGGGTGGGCTAGGTATTGTTGATCGAAGCAGCCAAAAATTTTCATTTTCTAGATCAATATATTTTTTTAAGTGTTGTTGTTTCAGCCCTCTTTACAACATAACTCAAGAACCACAGGACCTACCTAGATGCTGTGAACTACCGAATCGCAACAGTTTAAAATAGTTCCTTAAGGGCTCTAATATTAACATTTCGACAGTATTTTTTTGTGGGACATGAGAGTACATCAGACATATCGAATTGAATTCTGAATACGAGGAATGTCCTTCTGATATCATTTTTTTTTTTATAAATTCGCGATATAATGCACATTTTATGACAAATCATTAAAAATTTGATATTAATTTTTTTTTGATATATAAAAAAGATTAAAGAACTATAGTAGTTTTAAGTAGCAAAATATTTTCATCCTTCGAGTCTCGTATACCAGAGGATGATTTAAGCACTTCCCAGCAAGTCTTGCGGTTAGCACAGCTGTGCGAGTGAACATGACACCACTGCCCGCCCACTGCATACACACGTGCATGGTTAAATTTGAATTTGGACAGATATATTTACAGTAAAAACACCTTCACAAAGTTGGTCGATTTCACATTTTATGTTATCTACAGAAGGTGTGAATTATCCTTCATGCATACATCACTTTAGATCTGAAATCGACCAAATAATGACGACACACGGGCAATTCTAAAACAACATCTTTTGCACAGAGTTCAATGGGATTTGAAAAGTAAAGTGGCAGTTGAAACTCTAGTGATAACACTTTTACAGTGCATGATGGGGCTTCCTTAAATCATCCTCTGCTCGTATACAATAGAGTTAAAAGGGTATGTGTACCGTCATTGTCATCATCCGCATCACACGCATCACCTTCGCTGTCGCGATCGTTGTTCTCCTGGTTGGGATTTTTGTGAACCGGACAGTTATCAACGCCGTCAAGAATACCTTCAAAAGAAAAGCAATCTCATTTTAATATATTTAAAGCAAGGGCATCACTTCTTCGTTCAATATACGCCAATACGCCGTAGAAGTGGCGTCACAATCGACTAACTACCATAGCAATGGACGAATACAATTTGTGAATGTACCGCGCTGCACTACAGGCAGGTTCTGCAATCATAGATTGAATACAATACCGCTCTTTTTAATGATACTAATCTGACAGGTGCGAGCGATCTATGGTTCAATGCATCGGTACCGCGTGAACGTTGTAGTGCGGGCGATATAGTCAGAATTGTATTCGTCCATTGCTATGGTAGTTAATCCGATTAACTACGTCACTTCTACGGCGTATAGATAAACCACTCAATAGGGAGGTATATTATCACGTGATAGGCTTAATATATCCTAGCTCCTGGATATTCTGTCAGTCCCGGCTGTAAGGAATCCGATTAACGTTTGCACAGTATTTTGTGGGGCCAAATCGCAACAGTTTAAAATAGTTCCTAACCTTAAGGACTCTGGTATGAACGTTTCGACAGTATTTTTGGGGATATGAGAGCACATGTGACATATCTAATTTCATTCTGAATACGAGGAATGTCCTTCTGATACCAAATAATTTTGGTTTTATTGAAATTCGCGATATAATACAAATTTTATGACAAATCAGTAATATTTGATATAAATTTTTGATATTCAACAGTCCTCGAAGTAAACTTTTAAAATCTAATGATATGTACTGTATGTAACTCGGATGAAAACCCGACTATCAATTGAAAATTTTGACTTGTCATATTGAAGATATACATTTCTCCAAAAGTAATAAATATTTTTGTTTTTTGGGGGACAAAAATCCATACGAAAGGTCAAGAGTTTCAATATTTTTGGCATAAAATTTGTATTATATCATGTATATTGCGAATTATTTGATATTCAAAATGCAATTCAATATGTCTGATGTGCTCACATGTCACACAAAAAATGCTGTCCAAACGTTACTACCAGAGCCCTTAAGAGAGTTTACTGCAACTTATAAAAACATGGTCAAATTTATAATAGCTGGAAAAGTATAAATATTATTATATGAATGGCGTTGAAGATAATACAAGAATATTGCACCGGCTATGAAAACGGGGTACAAGTCCCAGACGATTACAAGTTATTTAATTGTATCACTTAACTTTAACTAATGCAATATTATCACTATTTATATTTTATCTTTATATGCGGTAAAAATTTAAGGTTATCTACAGCCACAGTGCCTAACTAATTGGTAGGCCAACTGTAAGCTTACCTTAGTAAGAGTGAGATATTTTAAAATTGTTTTCTGCGTTTTCTTTTCCTCAAAATAAACTCAGACTTTACGGCTTTCTTTATAGCATATGCACGACATAATAAGTACATTTGGCGCTAATACTCGGCTTACCATCTCCATCGTAAAAAAAAGAGCATGCGTCACCAGTTACGTCGCCATTTGTATTGCTTTTGGTCTGTATTACCAACATATTGACAATTGTCGTTGTTGTCATTAACACCTATGTAAAAATCATAGCAATCATAATCAAAACACAAAAATATATTTTATGAAAATTAACCTCTGAATCAATTTTTCATGTGTGCAGGAATCGCTGTCACACATCGCGGAGTGTACGTACGCGAAAATCATGTTATGTATTTCAATTGATATTTCTACTGTAGAAAAATATTTTCATCCTTCGAGTCTCGTATACAATAGAGTTAAAGGATTTGTGTACCGTCATTGTCATCATCCGCATCACACTCATCGCCTTCGCTGTCGCCATCGTTGTTCTCCTGGTTGGGATTGTTGTGAACTGGACAGTTATCAACACCGTCATTAAGACCTTCAAAAGAAAAGCAACCTCATTTTAATACATTTATAAGCATCTTCGTTCAATATACACCAAAAGATCCAATTGATAAACCACTCAATGTATATAATCACGAGGTAATATACTGCTCCAAAAAAGTATCCTTACACTTGGAAAACAATTTCAAAACTGAACCATCCGTTTTTTTTACTATGATAGATGCACTATCTAATCCGGCACATTCTGGCGCAGTATATATACATGAGATGCTGGATATTCTGCCTGTGACACCATTCCATGTATGTTACATAGCCAGAAGTTCTCTTGCAAGGGCGCGCTAACATTATGACGTCATAGCGATATTATATGGAAAATGTTTATATTTATTTTGGTATCATTGAATAGGGAAGATCCACAGCTATATATTGGTATCAAATAAAATTATGACGTTTAATATAGAACATTAGGAACATTTTCTGTTACAAAACGAAGACGTGTGTTATACTACATTCTCAGTTCAATTAAAAGAATCGCCACATGATGCAGTCATGTCTACAGTAGAATTCACCACGACCTTTGCATGACTTAAACCCCATTTAAAGCTATTAAACCAAGATAACACTAATTGAAAACTAAGCTCAACTGATTAAATCATATCTTCTCTGGTTAAATCCACACAACATATGTTTCTGCTTTACATGTACAATGGAGCAATGAGCTGGTATTATAGTTTCAGTTGGGTGAACGATTATAAAGCGAACGCTAGAGAACAATACTGTGTGGGCTTTTGTTTACGAAATGAGACAATACTCTGCTTATTGTTAACCAGCGTTCTTGAAAATGAGAAGCATGGTGGTTTGCAGACTTAACACGGTTTGGAAATAATGTCTTCATATTTTTGGTGTTATCTGTCGTTTACATATCCTTCCTAAAACACCAAAGTACGAATATTTCCAAACACAGAGCTAAACACCTAAATTAGCTAAAAATTTAGGACATGTTACAAAACTGTATTTTCTAGAGTTTCAGAAGAGTACTTTTAATATTGGCCGGTTATTTTTCACACAGCGACGTTAACTAGACAATGTACTATTACCTATAACATACACTAAAACACCAAAGTACGAATATTTCCAAACATCTAAATTAGCTAAAAATTTAGGACATGTTACAAAACTATATTTTCTAGAATTTTAGAAGAGTACTTTTAGGGTACTACACCCTGCTCAATTTTGTGCCGATTTTTGCATTTTTCTCAAAAATTATAGCACATTGGTGAAAAGTAAGATATGTATATTATAGGGGCAAGGACTACAACTACTGCACTGGAACTTTTATTTCAATACAGACAACAGTTGTGGAGTTACAGTCAAAAATGAGGAAAACCAATATTTGATCAATGAATCAATAACTACTTGCCTTGAGTTGCTGCATTTTCAGTGCAGTAGTTGTAGTCCTTGCCCCTATAATATATATCTTACTTGTCACCAATGAGCTATAATTTTTGAGAAAAATGCAAAAATAGGCGCAAAATTGGCAAGGGGTGTAGTACTCCCTTAATATTGGCCGGTTATTTTTCACACAGCGACGTTAACTAGGCAATTACCCATACTTCTAACATACACTATTAGTACAGGTCACGCGTCAATGGTAAGAGCGCTGTGTATTGTGTATAGGAAAACGGACAGTAACTGCAGTATGACTCTTACAAAGTATTAGGGTTCCCAGTAACCTACCATCGTTGTCGTCATCATCATCACAAGCGTTTCCTGCGCCATCATTGTCTGTATCCACCTGATCCTCATTAGCAACAAATGGACAATTGTCCTTGCTATTAATGAACCCTGAAGAAATAAAGTGTACAGCTATTAATTTATGGCGTTGTGGGTAATACAAGAAAACCGTATTGCACGGGCTATAGAAATGGCGTGGAAGGTATATTATTGTATCACCCAGCATTAACATTGATGCAATGTTATTACTTGAATATATGAATACAAAACCTACCCAAGTCCATACTTTGGCCAAATTGAGTTAAGCATGGGAAAGTGTTGCTATACACAGGCCTGTCATATGTATGAAAGAACAACTCAAATTCATCCTCTGTGTCTATTGAGCATGTGAAAAAGCATGTATGAAAGAATCAACTCAAGTCCATGATTTGAGTCTTGTAACACATTGATTGAAATCCAGTATGTATAAAAGTCCACTTGTAAAATCTTCATTGCTGGAGAGTGACTTTTGAAGAAAAAATGGGTTTAATCAAGGAAAGTGTGTGGTTTATATTACCTGGCAGAATGCTTATCAACATTATACATAACTGTGTGCTTTATTTTGTATTATCTTACTAGTGGTAATCTCATTCCAACATTATTGTCTTTGTATATGATTCAAAAAACCACCCAAGTCCAGAATTTAAATGAACCCCACGAAGTCCCTGAAATGCTAATCGTCATACTTTATACAGTTTAACCTACTCATTTGCACGTACAACTTATCATATTGACCAGGTAAATCTAACTCAAGGAATTAAAATGATACACAGGTTTTTTTCTCAAAATCACTTCTCATGGACTTGGGTGGGTTTTGGATTCATGTATTCACTTGTATTTAGCTTAGTGTTTTCATGCGATAAAATTAACAGTTAAGCTTATCTACAGCCACAGTGCCTAACCAATTGGTAGGCCAACTGTAAGCTTACGTTAGTAAGAGTGAGATATTAATTGTTTTTCTGCGTTTTCTTTTCCTCAAAATAAACTCAGACTTTACGTCTTTCTTTATAGCATACGGTATGCGCGGCATAAAGTACATTTGGCGCCAATACTCTACTTACTATCTCCATCGTCATCATCAGAGCAGGCGTCACCACGTCCGTTGCCATCTATATCGCTCTGGTCTGTATTAGCGTCATATTGACAATTATCAACAACGTCCAAAATACCTTTGTACAAATTATAGCAATCATAACCAAAGAACGTAAATACATACTATTTTATGAAAATTAAACCGTAAATATGTATGCAAGTGTTATTATACTTTCACGCTATAAAATTTCATATGCACGTCAGTCATGTCATTTGATGTCAGTTTACTCAGTTAAGTGTACTCATTGATCATATACAAGGTCAGATTGGGATGCAATGTGAATTCACAGACTCCTCTGAGTTCACAGACCCGTCTGTGAAATCACATATGGGATCTGTGATTATGTAGGTGCTGCAATTGCAATGCACCAAATATAGTATTGTATTCAAATCTTCTGATTCTTCTTCCGGTTATTGCCAGACGCTTGCACCGAGTTCGACAGAATAGATAGGGGTCAAAGTTCATGAACGGGTTATTAGGAGCCATTTTGTGAAAAACTTCACAAAAACAATTGCTTCTCTTACCAAAACTTACATGCTATGGGCACCAAACTTGGTCAGAGAACCACTAGCCCAAGCTTAATAAAGGTTGTATACAGCTTACGATTAAAGGTCATGTAGGTTAAATAGAGGTCTTCTGTGCGCGCACTAACCCATCAAATACCCAAATTCACCTTCATTTTGGGCTCAAATACACTGAAATTTAAACTTTTTGGCGTGTATCACGCGTAAGTTCCAGTAAAACCGGAACAAATTATGCCCGTCTCCCTCTAAAATTTATTGACAGGTACGAACATGCATCTCGATCCTATCATATGACTTGACCAGCTTACCATCATTATCATCGTCGTTGTCGCATGGATTTCCTTCACCATCATTGTCGTTATCAGCCTGGCCAACATTGGGAGTCAAAGGACAGTTGTCCCGGTTATCAGGAATTTCTGAAATTACACATCAAGAACACTGTTCAAAAAGCTGATCATTTATAATAACTAGCGGTCACCCGTCTTTCGCGGTTCGTAAATAAATGCAAGTTTACAAATGCATCACAACCCTCCGAGTTTTTATTGCGAACAGTTTTACCACTCCCTAATTTATTACTGAT